>NC_136621.1:10957939-11255439 GCF_933228915.1 Telmatherina bonti
ATATATATATATATATATATATATATACATATATATACACATATATATATACACATATATATATACACATATATATACACATATATATATATATATACACACACATACACACATATATATGTATATATATATATATATATATATATATATATATATATATATACACATACACACATATATATATATATATATATATATATATATATATATATATATATATATATATATATATATATATATATATATATACATATACATATATATATATATATATATATATATATATATATATATATACATACAACGAATGCAGCAGGATGTCTCTCTTGGTAAACTCACCAGCCATCGTTGGGAAATAACTTTATCCCACGTTTTCCACCTGCCTGATGTATTTGTACATGCCCTTGTTAACCAGTAGAAGGTAACCAATCACCAAACCTTATTCCCCAGGACGTCACAAGGATTTCCAAGTAGAAAAAACTCTCTAAAACGATGCATTTTCGACGCCATGGAAACCGAACGGAGAGCGTGCTGGAACTCAAACTCAAACTCAAACTTGTGTTTAGGTGATAAAAAACGGTGCCGTTCACATGTCTGATGAGGATTCAACACGGTAACACTGTAGAAAGCTCAGAAAACTTGAAATACCATAATAGCACCTCTTTAAGTACCAGCAGGTGTAAATAAGGAGTATTATTTCAATAAGCCATGGGCTTCCTTCTTTTCCTTCTCAAACAAGGTATAATTTTACACAAATGTGCATCCTTGTTTTGTACTGTATATGTATTTGAGATAAATAAATTTAAAAAAAAAGTGTCAATATTGAGCAACACAGTACTGATGCAGTATCAATACAGTTTGGGGAATGTGCTGACACGTTTCACAAGACATCATCTACCAATCACTAATTTATACATGGAACAGTTTTTAAACTCACCATCAATATCAACATCAATTATGTTACAGAAGACACCTTTTTCTCCCTAAACTTGCCTGTCTCTCCCACTGGAAATACTTAACAAGGCCAGAGGTGCTGCTATTTTGGAGGGCCTGCCCTTCATAGGAGCTGATGTGTTTGCAAGACTTTCCAAGGTGGTGTCATGATTGCTTCTCTGCTAGGAGTTTCTCCACCTCATCAAGCTCATCTGCTCCTCCTGCGCTCCCTTGTATGATCTCTGCCTCTCTGTGTATAACTATTGTTATTTCCAAAGCTTTTTCCACCGTTTCACTTTTTTTTTTAGCATTAGTGATCACAGACAGAAACTGGTCTTACCTTGGCTTCTGTGTAGAGTTACAGTAACTGATTTTTTTTTTTCAACAGAGCTTTTCCACTGTAGGCTAACTAAAAAAATTAGCCGTTTCTACCATTTTATATAAAAAGTATCAGTAAATAATCTGGAATAAAGTAGCTGCTGAACTACTTGCCCCCTGTCTAACCAAACGCCAAATAAACTTTACTTTTGTGTGATGGTACGTCAGTGTAGAGTAACAGCAACTAAAAATTTTTGCAACTGAGCTTTTCCACTGTAGGCTAATTAGCATTGTATGTGGCAAGTAACAGTAAATAATCTGGTTTAAAAGGGTGGATAAAGTAGTTGCAGAAAGCCTGCAACCTCCACGTCAGTTTTAAGTCCCTCTCCATGAATAGTCTCCATCTAGTATACGCTCCACCGATGTAGACTCTTGTTATAATTTCATTTGACTTGTTTTCCTCCTCTTTGTGGGGCAAAAAGTATGGATGGTACTCCATTTTCACGGAAAACACCAACTTGTCTTTGCTTGTTTCACCTCCTCTTCCTCCTCCTCCCCTCTCTGAAAACACACGGGGATTATCAGCTAAAATGCACAAAGCTAACAAGATTTCCCCTTTTAACTATCCTATTCAAAGATGGCGCTACAATGTGTCAGCCTCCTGTTGTGTACGCCGACACAAATAATATTTATGAAATAACTCATTCTAAGCAACGACAACACTTTGGTTTGGATCATAGACTGTATATAAAAGATGGACGTTGCCTCCGTGACGTCACCCATTGGTTTCTGAAGAGCTGAATTGAAGCTCGGTGGGTGGTTCCTACCATCGCCATCTTGGCAGGGGCAAGCGTGTCGTTTCTCCCAGAAAATACAAATATGGGCAAAGAGGTAGAGCTGAGAGGGGGGCTGCGAGCGTCATGGTGGATGATTGATATTGAGCGAACTCCGTGCTTTCTGTAGCTAAGAGCTAATCGAGCTTACATGGAGATAACAGGAGCTAAGCAGCTAACAGAGGTAAGTGGGCTAAAGCTAAGTCACGTTGTTAACCGGCTAAAAACTGCGGTTGTTCTACGTTCTTCTGACTTGACGCGGGAGATCGGGTACCTGCCAATCAAAGGACACACCCCTAAATATGCCGAACTTTGAGATTAAATTGACTCCCCCCACGGTTGTCATGAAGGTAAACCTGACCTATTAAACCTAAAATGCATTTTTCAACCAGGCTGTAAACTTGTTTATTTCTGCTGTGAAGTTGGCCTTTTTAACAAGGGAGTCCATGGGGATTTGCTCTATTTTGCAGCCAGCCCCTAGCGGATGAAGGGGGAACAACAGTTTTATGCACTTCAGCACAGGCTTCTCTTTTAACCACCGGAGGCTCCGTCCATCTTTCATATACGGTCTATGGTTTGGATGCGGCTGTGATTAGACTTTGGTAATGTAAGTATTTATGACAGCAATACTTGTTTTTTGGAAAAAAAAAAAAAAAAAAGCGTTACACAGTGAACTTTTAAAGGTAAGCAGGACACATAACTTTTGTTTGGATGAGTTCATTGTCCCACACTCCTGCCCAATAGGTGGCGGTAATGTCCATACTGGCGCAAAGTCGTCTTGCACCAATATGTCTGAAAGAAGAAGAATGAGGGCAGCCCGTTCTGTACCTACGTGACAAAGAATGACGCATGCTAGCCTGTAGCGATAGCTTGAAACATTAGCAGTAATATGTCTCAGGCACAAAGTCTGAGTTATGCATCCATCAGTTGAACGTCCATATAAAAAACAGTTTGCTGAGACTGTCGCTAACCGGATATTTGCTCAACTTCGCTCGCCAGTGCGTCACCAACGCAGCGGAGAGGGTTGCTTCTGTTCACGTGAAGAAGCCATTTTGGCCCAGCTCGTGATGTCCTGCTTTTTTTTTTTAATAACAGCGCGGCAAAGTTGATAGTCGATTTTTAAAATCAAGAGAAACTTTTAACTTTTATACCAAGATGTCGGCGGATGACTTTCAGAACAAATATGCCTCCGTCATGGAGAGCATGCTGAAGAGCGCGATCGCAGAAACCACGAAACTTTTCGAAACTATGGTTGATGAGCTGAAGGCAGAAATATCCCAAATCAAAAAGGAGAACGAGGACCTCAAATCAAGATGTATACAGTATGAAACTACTAAAAGCCAACTCCTTAAACAGACCAGAGATAGAAGTCATGATCTGGAGCAGAACGACGCTTCTCAGAAATGCGACACAGCCGTGCAATGTGGTGAGTAATGCTTCCTGTTAGCCACCATAAACCATATAACATTGATCGAGACAGATATATATTGAATTCTCAATTTTGATTACACTTCTTTGTACATTATGACATGTACAGTGTGTTATCTGGCGCCCTTATACGTCCGTTTATGTAATCAGTCCGCTGGCCTAGTCTTATCTAGAGCGTGGGATCCAGATTGTGAGGGAAACCATACTGTAGCACATGGGTGAAAAGATCGGGTGAGAAATAACTGGATTCAATGGCAGTGTTGGTACGTTTATGATTGTTTGTGATATGATTTTATCAAAAAATAACACGGAACAGCTACTTATAATATCCCATTATAAAGATGTTTGTTGCAGTTCGTTACACAGCATGACAGGAGTTACACATCTTGCAGAGATGCTCCAAGAGTGCATGGGTTGTTGACAGGGCCGGATTAAAAGTGCACAGGCCCCTGGGCCCAGAGTGTTCCAGGGGCCCTGTAAAAATAGTGAAGAATACACTGTGAAACAACATTTCTAACATCTCTCTGCCAGTGGTACCAGTAACAATACACTAGACACTGTGGTGTAACTATCTGGCTTTTATATACATTTTGTTTAATTTCCAAACTGCTGGTGTTTGCCCTACGTGGGCCCCTAATTGGGCCTTGGTTGATGAATCAAAGCATGTGGTTGCAGTTGATTTTTTTTTTTTTAATGAATGGTCTTGTTAGAATTGTTTATTTTAACTTTATTATAAGACATATATTTGTACATTGCACCATGAAGAGGTCCGGTTTGTACTTGTGTGGCAAGGATGGTTATACTGTGTTTGAAACTAATGGTCTTATTTAGTATGGTTTCATTCTCAACTTGGTTCTCAATTTGGCCACATTGCTTTTTACCACATTACCACATAAGTTCTTCCACACTGGTTTTTTTTTTGTTGTTGTTGTTGTTGTTGTTGGGTTTTTTTTTTCTTTTTTTTTTTTTTTTTTAATCTCAGAGGTTATATAAACAGACAGCTGCTAGAGGCTGATGAAGTACAACAGTAGATGGAATTGAGCTTCTGTATTTAAATGATTTTGTTGCATCTAGATGTGGTTTAGCTATTATTGCTCGTCAATTTTTATTTTGTAAAGTCTATAAAAAGAAAGGTTTTGCCATCTTCTCAGTGAGGCAAGTAGCTATTGGCTGTCTTAAAAGTCACTCAAATATTACATTACCCAATTTACAAAGTTGGCTATTCATATTTAATTGTAGTTGTTGCTGTATGAGCTAAAAATGAAGTTGAGAAAGAAAGTGAGTAAAAAAAAAAAAGAAACAAACTCAATGCATTTATTTTATTATAATTTTTCTTTTCTTCGGGAACAATCAGTGGTGACCCCCATGACATCACTTGTATTTTACTGGTACAAGAGCTGACTTGAATCTTGGTGGGTGGTTGCTATTATCGCCATCTTGGCAGCGTCATCATAAACTGTATATAAAAGATAGATGGAACCTATGTGACGTCACCTGTAGGTTTCTGAAGAGCTAAATTGAAGCTCAGTGGGAGATTCATGCGTGTCGTTTTTCCCGTAAAATACAATAATGAGCAAAGAGATGGAGCAAAGCGGGGTGCTCTAACCATGTTGTGGATGATTGACATCTTACGATATGCGACCTGCCTGTAGCTAAGAGCTAACCGAGCTACCCCGCAGGTAAGCGGGCTAAAGCTAAGTCAGACTGTTAAGTGGCTTAAAACAGCTGTTGTTTCACATTATTTCTTCTTGCAGCAGGAGATCAGGTACCTGTCAAAAGGACACACCCTTAAATATGATGTCCTCTACTGTTTGATTTTGTGTTTGTGTTGTTCTCACTCATATGTAAGTTGCTTTTGGATAAAAGCGTCTGCTAAATGACTGTAGAATAGAATTAACGGGCAGTGTCATTGAAAAACAAATTTAATATAACTTATTTTTTGGTCCTATGGCGTTTACAACAACGAAGATATCAAATACAGAAAATACATTTTACTGTTTCTGTTATTAGCCTACTTGTTAAACGTTACAGCAGAGAGGAATTTTCAAGTACTAAAACATGTAACAACATTAAACCTCTGGCTACCAGTTGCACTAATGAATTTATCTGTAGATTTTGGCCATAGGTGTTTAAGCGACACAGTGAGTGAAAATACTGTAAAAACATTTATGCACCCATCAGATGCCCTTTAACGTTAAGTTACATTTTCCTTACTCAAATTATTTATTTGCCATGAAGTAATGTTATACGAGCCGTCATAAAAACCAGACATTTTACTCAGACATCAAAACATGTCGTCTCTTATAGAGTTGCAAATAAAATATATAGTAGTCACAATAGTCTGAGACTAACTACTAAGCGTTTACATTGCTCCGCTGAAACTGCGGCTCAACGTGCAGCTGACTGGGTGATGAAAGGTCATTATGTACGCACAAATAAATAGAATTTTTCATTTCATTTCATACTTCACCGCCCAACATCCATGCGACTTAAGTTGCCATAATTAAGTCAGTTAACCACTAGTGGACAGTTCTGAGTTTAGAATTAATGTCTCTGTTTTGACACTGGTTGGTAGCAGTAATGCACTGCTTTGAAGTTGTTTAAAACTGTCTGAAAACACTAGAAGTATAAAAGTAGAACCACAAAGCTTTTCCCCGTGTCTACCTTGGCAAATTTTTATGGATCAGTCTTGAGGTTTGCCATCAAATTGACATTCACCATGGTGTTCTTGTTTTTTTAAAAAACTTGGTGAACCCAGTGTTTTTCTTTTGTCAAACAGGATTAACAGCAAAGTTTCTGTCAGCTCGAGCAAAATCTACCAACTCTTCATCCTTGATGCTTTATCTGTCACGTACTGATTTGAAAATACCAAAATTCCCTCTAATAACATAACCAATCACATTTTTTTGGGACAACCGATCTGAGAGAGCGATGCTTCTGTTTGTTGCGTCTTGTGTTGGGTTTCACCTGGGTGGTGATGAGTTTAGCTGACGTTTGTTGCACTCCACCTGTGTCAAGCCCATAAGACCGATTAAAAAAAGAAAAACTGTGCTGCACAGCTAGAGAAAAATTCTAAAGATTTATGCCTTTCTGATGAAATACTGGACTGAGAATATCTTGGCCAAAAAAAGTAATCAGAAGGAGCGTCCATCAAACTCACCCCTTGTGTTCAGGCTGAACATTAAAGCTTACTTGAAGCAGCTCTGATGGTGTACCCACATTGTAAAGTCTGGCTCAACAATGCATCCAATGCAGAAATTTAATCTGGAGCCCTCATAGGCCTGATCTGAAAGATAAACTGTTTCCAAAAAAATATGTCCTTCTGACAGGAACCATGCTTAAAGGGTCTCTATTATGCTATTTCTAGTTTTCTGAGCTTTCTAAAATGTTCTAGTGTTGAATACTCATCAGACGTATTTTTTATTTTTTTATCACCTGAACGCTTGATTGATTTTTTTTCTGCGCACTCTACGTTTGGTTTCCATGGCAACAAACTATTGGTTTGAGAGAGGTTTTTTTTCTACTTCAAAATTTTGGTGACATCCCGGGGGAGGGACTCAGCGATTGGTCATCTTCTCTAGGTTGTGCATGTTCACAAGAAGAAAGCCACGCCCACCTTCACTGCTGATTATATAAGTACACCGAGCAGTTGACCTATCAGATGCAGCCCGCAGGCAAGGCATAGGGCAGAGCTTTCTCTGTTCGCTTGTTTCTGCCTGAGGCGTATCTGAGAGGATCTATATAAAATGAATGGAGGGGTTTGTGTAAAAATGCTTGATTATTTCTTGCCCTTCTGGATTTGCATATTAAAATAAATTGGTCTGAAATGTGCATAATAGTCACTTTAAATGCCATTTTGTTGGTTCAGATGCTGTTGATGGAGACACCATCCTTTTTTTTCTGTTTTACTCAGGTTATGTTGTTGTATAAGAGGTCTGAAAACAAAGTTATTGATGAGTTTCCCTGCTGTATTAAGTTCAGAGAAAGCCGGAAGTTTGAGGAAAAATAAAATGTGATTTGAACTAAGAAAAGCGCAGCTTAAGACCTGTATCTAATGTCTAAGGTCGTACCCTCTTTTCTGTATGCATTTTGTCCATTTGATAGATATAAACCAATTGAAGTTAAGGACATTTGAAAAATGAACCTAACCTCCCTTTCTAATTTGGTTTTAACTTTTCAGACCTTGGACCTTGCCGCACAGTTCTGGTAGAGCAGTGTCCACCACTGGGGCTGTCTGAACTGCGAAGCCAAGGGCAACAATATGATAATGTGAGGATGAACTACAGTCTACTGGAGCACAACTATGTCAGTAAAGGAGAGCCTAATTCTAAGACTGCTTTGGTAGCTGTCAAGCAGGAGGTATGTGAGTTTTGGCAACAAAATGAAAACATTTCCCTGTTTGTCTCCTCAAAACTAAATATTTTGTTGTCTTCCTACAGGAATGGTGCAGTGACTCTTCTCTACAGTGTGTCGTGAAGCAAGAGGAAATTGAATCTTCTGTGGCATCTGGACAAGTCATGAGTTGTGATCAAGGTTAAGAATTTTTCTTAAGATCTTATACATCTGCCAAAACCACTTTTTTTTTTTTACAGTATTTTAACATTTTTAGCAGTTCTCATGTTTCATTTGATGTTTCGTTTTTATGCCCAGGTTCAAAAGATCAGGAATGTTCATCAGAAGAAATTAAATCAACTCAAAGAAAGGAAGCCACCCAAGTGGTTTTAGGGCAGCCAACTCTGGGAATAGACAGGAGTTTAAAGCATGACCAGAACCAGTCCCATAACCCACAGAATTCTTTAGTCATCTCACTGAAAGATGCTTTTAAGAGTTACTTTAAGGAAGAGTGTGAAGTTGCTCAGAGGATGACAGAAACTGCAATGCAGGAAGAGCCAACATCTAAAACCCATTTAGACCCTCAGGAAAGTCATCCAGACAGCATAACATTGGTAAGTAAGCAAAGTGGAGATGATGTGCAATGTGCACAGAAAGCACTTGCAGAGTCGCAGCCAGTGGACAAAGAAGTGGCAAGTGAGGAATTAAAAGAAGTTGTCACCAAAACTGAAGTTTGTCCCAAGCCTAACTTGACAGCTCCACGTAGAAGAGGGCGGCCGCCAAAGAAAAAGAGAAAACAAAACATTTCACAATCTACTGAGGTTCCAAAAGGCCAGAAAAGCACAAATGACCCATTAGTAAAAGAGAAGGGGATTGAGTTGTTACCTGTAATGACTACAGAAAAAGTTTCTCCATCAAAGTCTTTAGAACAATCTTCACCTGAACCCACAGAAACTTTATTCAACACCACTCCATTAGTACATCGTAGTCAAGATCAAGTTTTGGAAGATGAGAGAAAAGTTGATTCATCTGTTTCAGTTGAATCTTTGAGTAGCCGTGGTTCCTCTGACAAGCAAACCCCCTCTGAATCTCAGCCGCTTTCAAAGGAAGAGAAAGAACATTCATATTCAACATTTAAAACCCATTTAGACCCTCAGGAAAGTCACCCAGACAGCTTAACATTAGTAAGTAAGCAAAATGGAGATGATTTGCAATGTGCACAGAAAGCACTTGCAGAGTCGCAGCCAGTGGACAAAGAAGTGGCAAGTGAGGAATTAAAAGAAGTTGTCACCCAAACCGAAGTCGGTCCCAAGCCTAACTTGACACCTCCACGTAGAAGAGGGCGGCCGCCAAAGAAAAAGAGAAAACAAAACATTTCACAATCTACTGAGGTTCCAAAAGGCCAGAAAAGCACAAATGACCCATTAGTAAAAGAGAAGGGGATTGAGTTGTTACCTGTAATGACTACAGAAAAAGTTTCTTCATCAAAGTCTTTAGAACAATCTTCACCTGAACCCACAGAAACTTTATTCAACACCACTCCATTGGTACATCGCAGTCAAGATCAAGTTTTGGAAGATAAGAAGAGAAAAGTTGATTCATCTGTTTCAGTTGAATCTTTGAGTAGCCGTGCTTCCTCTGACAAGCAAACCCCCTCTGAATCTCAGCTGCTTTTGAAGAAAGGGAAAGAAAATGCAACTGCGACTAAAACCTTTGGAGATTCAGCTGCATGTGAAACCCACAGTACCCAACAAGCAGGCTCGTCGCAAACATCATGCCAACTCAAAGAACCCTACAGCTCTGCAAGTCTTCAGGATGCAATGCTGCTAATTGAAGCCATGAATCGTTCAACCAGTAGGGTCTCTCAGCCACAAAGCACGAACCCCCAGACGCAAGGTGCTTCCGATGTGGGTACCTTAGGAATGGTGAATAAGAACCGGACATTACCACAGACAAATTCTGTTCAAACTCAGCTCACATCAACATCATTAAATAGCCCTTCTCCTATTACATATACCAGTTCAACAGGTGAAGTACAGACCAGTAATAGCATTCACAAACCAGACCAACAGAATATAATTAATCTTCCCAGCACTACTCCATCAATAAAGTCATCACCTGATGCAACTCAAACTGCTAAGCAGTTACTGCCAGGTCTTTTGTTGAGACTAAGAGCACCCAGTAAAACACCCCGCACAATCATTGTCGTGCCAAAGCCTGGCCAGCCACTTAATTTTCCTAATGCAGGACCACCTTTATCCCAGTCTCCTAATGTTGAAACCACAGCAGAAGGCTTGCTTTCAAGACCTACCGCTTTGTATTCACCTGTTGGAACACCTTCTGTTTACTCTGTTCCCCAGAAACAGAACAACATAACCTGCAATAAACTGTCTTCTGTCCTACCTGTACAGGCAACCACCAACCAAACAGATAAGCGTCCACAACAAGAAATATCCATAACTCCAAGACAAGTAAAAACTGAGACAATGAGGAAACCTGGGATTATCATTCTCAGAACTAAGTGTGACTCCAGTCTATCCGCTGCCCCTGCTTCATTAGACCCATCAATACAGGTGATTTCCACGCCTCAAAAGTTAAGTCCAACTCATTTAGATGAAACAACATTGTCTGAGAAAATAAGTGATAGAACTGAAAACCTCGACTACACCAAACCGGCAACACCTGTTTGTGAAACGAGTAACTCTCTGAAAGCAACCCGTGCAAATTCAGAAACTTCAAATGAGCTGCAACTAACATCTGCACCTTCAGTGTTGGCACCTGCTGCTGAGCCAAAACATTTTCCAGTGGTCAGACTAATTAGACTCCCTTTTCCAATATCGACACAAGAATCCATCTCAGTCTCAAGATTGTTTCCAGACAGATTTTCAGAAGGTAGCTCTCAAAAGCCTTTCAAATCAGCTGACATGTCAGTTTTAACCCCTGTAAAAACTGCTCATGTGCCAGATGAGCCAAAAGGGCCATCCATACTGGAGGAGACGCCTGCTGGCAGAGATGTGCAGCCAGAGCCAGTTGTGGAGATGTCGGATGCAGTCAACAACATGATGGACCTCTCACCTGTGCCTGGTACAGCTGCTGAAGTAACCTCAAATTTGAGTAAAGTTTTAAAGAATGAAGGGCAAAGAAATCAATCAAGTGGTCGCTTGCAGCTGACTCCCATCTCTACCAAGGATCCATCTTACCCTCAGTTACAGATGACCAAAACACAGTTCCTGGCGCAACTCTCTGTATCCCCAATAGTCCAAGAGGAAATGGTAAATAGCCTTTAAGTAAATGGGGATAAACTAATTGTCATTGTTTGTATTTCTACATACCTTTCTTAATTTATGTTTCTTCTTTATTTTTATTTCAGACCAATGCTTATAGCTCTGCAGATTCAAAAGAGACCGGAACCAGGGGTAAGAAATGCCAACAGAAGGCCTCCATTGTCACCCGACTGCGAAGTCACCTGAAAAATTGCCTGAAAGCTAGAACTACAGGAATGAAAATGGAGCCCAACCCCCAAAGCCCCAAGAAACCTAGATTGGAAAAGGATGATATAAATGATAAAAACAAAACTGAAACCATTTGCAATAGAAAACCAGATGAAATGGATAATAGTACCTCAACAAATCGGGTTGAGACCCACTCTTTAATTAGTCCTGGGGGATCTAGTAATTGTGAAAATGTGATCACAACTACGAGGAGGGTTGAGCAACCAGTTTCTGTCAGTTGCAGGTCTGAGTCACCGAGTGATTCTTCTGTTCAGAGTTTTGAGAAGCTCAGTTCAAGTGAAGCTGGTGTAGACCCAAACAGTACAGCATCCACACCTGTCAGACCTCAGCAGTCTACCGATGCAAGTCCTAACATGTCCAGTAACGCTGTTGGGTCCATTTTCAAAAAAGACAATTCGTTGAATCCGTACAGATCCATTAAACACCTGAGCATAGTTGGTGGTATCAGAAGCAAAACTGAGAGTGACACTTCACTGGGTGTCAGAGGACATCAAATGACAAGAACTAGTGTGAGTCCTGAGAGGAGTGGAGAGTCCACATCTGCTAATAAACCCAAACTAACTGAATGTCGCCCTGCTACTAAAGCACGTTTTAAAGTTGCAAATGCCACCAGATTGACTCAAGCAGCAAAAGCAAACAGGAGGGGTAAAATGAAAAGGTCAGGTAAATCAAAAAGGCAGAAAAAGTTGGGAGAGAACCAAGCCAACAACGGGGTTGTGAAAAAATGTAGAGCTCAAGTTTGGTATCCTCCTACGCTACCACCTAATGAGGTACCTTCAACAGAAAGAAGGAAACCACCACCTGTGGTGGTAGAGGACAAAATTCCTCCTATTCCTTTCAACCAAGCACCAATCGTATCACCCTTGCAGCCATTAGCTGTCATTGGTAAGCATCTATTGAGGAACCAGTGTGGCCAGTGCGGTCGGGTGTTCAGCAGCAATGCTGCTTTGGAAAGCCATGTCAGTCTGCATGCAGGTTACCGGCTTTATTCATGCTCACTCTGTGGAAAGTGTTTCCCAGACTCCAAGACCTTCAAACGGCACCATCGGGTGCACCGCAATGGTCGGATCCACATCTGTCGGCATTGCGGGAAAGGCTTTGTCTACCGATTTGGCCTCAGTAAACATCTGCAGATGGTCCACAGCAGAATAAAACCTTTCATCTGCCAGGTGTGCAACAAGGGGTTCTTCACTAAACGAGATGTTGAAGTGCATATACGGATCCACACTGGGGAGAAACCTTTCCAATGCCACCTTTGTGAAAAGAAATTCACTCGGAGAGTTGAGCTTAATGTACATTTGCGGTGGCATAATGGGGAGAAGAGGTACTGGTGTCCTTACTGTGGAAAAGGCTTCTTAGATTTAAATAACCTGAAGAGGCACAAATACACCCACACTGGGGAGAAACCACATTCCTGCCCCCGCTGTCCCAAGCGGTTCACACAAGGCGCCCACCTGAAAAAGCATCTCAGAAATGTGCATAAAGAAAATTAAAAAGGTGGACGTTAACGAGGCCACAAAGTTCTGCTGAGAATTGTGGTGAGTTGAATGAGAAACGTTTTAATTAATGATCAATGTTTTTATGATTACAATGTTTTTGTTTTCCTAACTGTTTATGTGAGAGGTAAAAGGCTGAGTTTGGCTGTTTTACTGTCTTTTTTTCATTAAGAAATGCTGTCATGTTTGTGGGAAGAGTAGTCGTTGGCTCATCAGCATTTGTATATTAAAGAAAAAAAGGGGGGGGGGGGGGGGGGGTGTAGATTGTTTTATGGTAACAAAATGTTTGTTCTAAAATGATCTACATGTGATAACAGATGTTTACTTTGCCCACCTGCTACATGCGGCTGGTGGCGCGACAGTTTGACACTTAATACAGAATTCAGAGGCAAATATTTGAAATCTTTCTGAAGCTACAAATTTGAATGTTTACATTGCTATTTAACGAGTTCAAAGTATAGGTTGATCTATATAGTAATTAATGAAAAGTAAGGGTATTGAATTGTTGGGTACTATGTTTTAAAGTAGGATAAAAGGTTAGCAACAGGAATGGGGTAAATGATTTTTTTCTTTTTTCAGGAAATAACCTGGTCTGAGATGTTTTCTTTGTAATGCTGCGAGCAGAATTATCCATTATTTTATGTTTTGAATGATACATTTGTAGATAATATATTGCTTTCAATTGATTCTTCCTGATTTGTGTTTAACTTAGTGTAACACAGCATTTCTCAGATTAATTTAAAGAAATCCATTGGCTTGATACTGTGAGTGGGAAAACTCTGATATTGGCCCAGCCAAATTTCATTTTTTCTTTTTCTTTTTCCTGTTTTTTTTTTTTTTTCACCTTTTGTTGTGGGTTCGTCCCAACGTACTGGTAGTTGACCATTGTTGGAATATCAGTAGTATTTGACTTTTGCACTTAATTTCAGTAGATACAAATGTGGAAAGGACATATTTTGACGAGTGCTACTGGTCAAAGATTGAACAGTAAATAGGAAAATATCCTATTTAAATGGAAACATTTGAAAGGTTTTAAATGATTTGATGCTACTTGCATTATTTTTATTTATATGTGGATTTATTTTATGACAGCTTTGCAAATTAGCTTTGTAAAGAGGAGGTAAGTGTTTTTGCTATTTGTTAAATTCTTGTAAATCCCAGTTAATGACCTTATTGGTGGCACAAAATTTCATTTGTTGGATGATTTTCATCTCAAGCCGATGGTGCCCTCTGCTGGTGTTTTAACATTAGTGTGTGCTCTTGTTTACTTTTCAGTGTTCTTTCTCTGCAAAGTTTAATCATGCTTACCGAAACGGTGAAGCAGGTCACAAAGAGAGCTGATTTTGCTCTCAGCTCTTTAAAAATTACAATGAAACAATTTCACTTTTAAAAAAATTCTTGACTTACCAAAGTTTTTTTTTTTTTATTTTGTTTTTTTGCTCAGATGCTCAAAGTGCTGCCTATTTAGAGAAGTGTTGAACCGACTTATACCGTAGTCATTTTAAACTTCATTGAAATCATTGTACAAATTGTATATTCACCTGATTTGATTAGTCAAATCCAGATGTATATTTTAAGGAAATGATAATAAAACATTGGCAAAAACATTCCTGTGATCTTTGTTTTTCTCTATTTTTTTTTCTTTTATACACTTTGATGGGCTGATCGTTTCTTCAGACATCCCCTAACACTGTTTAGTGTCTGTGAGATTACATTTTACATTGCAAAATGAAATTCAATAATTTATGAACTGACAGGTGTGAGCTAACTTTAAAAAAATACACTAGTTTCACAGATATAGTCCATGAAGATGTCCATTCAACCAAAGTTCCTCTCCACAGCTGATTGTTTTGACGTGGAAAGGAATCAGAAATGATTTTTTAAAGCAAAGGTTCATTTTTTACATTGAGATGTAAAAAAGACAAATTTGTCTCCACTGAGTAATGTTTCTATTTTATATGTTTAATATCTAGACATAGATGATGTAGAGCAATGTTAGACATTCAGAAATACCTGAATTTATTTGTTACAGTAGAAGTACCACATGTATTGTCAGTGCATTTGACTTTCAGAGTTCCTGAGATCACTAAGATTGCTAGATGTCAGCAAATCCCAACAATTTTTCAAAACAATATGTCAGTATTTCTCATTACAAATGGCGAAACGGGATGATAAATATTTTAATCATCGTAAAATTCCTAAAATATGACAGATTGTGTTCAGGCCTGAATTTCTTCCTGCAGTCGAAGAATTAGGAAACATGAGATGAGTATTTTTTGCACATTTTAGCATTACTCCAAATCCAGAGATGTTTGGAAAATGTCCGTTTCCCTCTCATACCTTGTTGTAAATCTATTCAGACTACGATAACTCAGATTGTAACACCTTCAAGGCTTCGCTATGAAGACGGAAACCAACAGGGCGAGCCACAGAGGCAGTGACAGAGTTAGAGCAGGAGGGCCGCCGGAGCGAACTATTGAATGATAACACTTGCCCACGTTGCCGACTTTGTCTACAGCAGCAAATTCAACAATCTGTGAGCAGCAGGAGGCGTTGTAGTTAGCCTTGATGGTGGGATCACTCAGCGAGCTGTACGTGAGGCTTCCGTTACCCTGACTCAGGGAAATCTTCTCTATCCCGATGCCATTTCCATCAGTCAGGTTAGCCGAGAGCTGCCAGTGGAAAGGTTGACACTGGGACACGTCTTCAGGACAATCATCAGCCAGGACATCAGTCACTTTACATAATGGAGGAGTAAAATCTGTAATCTGGACAGAAAATAGAAAGATATTGAAAACAATACAGCTATGACATGGAGCTGCTTTCTTTCCAGTCTATCTTTATCTCCCCACTTTATTCATTCACATTTTTGTTCACTCTTTGTCATCTTTTTGTCCCCACTGGTCGAGTCCAGCAACATTATTTAAGTTCAGTAACAAACAGTTATCCAAAATAAATAAGAATGAATCTGATTAAATTTAGCTTAGCCTTACGCCCATAAAGCTCCCTTTGTCAAAGCAAAATAAATAACTAAATGGAACTGTTTGTAGGCTCACAACCCATAATAGGATCCTGAGGGTGATTCTGGGGTGAGGATGCTCCATTTAAATGTACAGATATGCACATACATGCACACATACAACCTCCACAGAGGAGTTATTGCAGCAGTTTTTCCTGCAACCTCTTTACAACATTACAAAATCAACTGCAGCTGAAGAGGTTAATGTGACCTTTAAAGTAGCACCATGTCATTATTTGACCTAAAAACGAATGTGTGCTTCTGACTCATTTTGAACGCACAGTGTCATTTAATATGTAGATTTCTGGAGTCGCCGTTGCCCAGCAACATCATGATGCTGAGAAACTGCAGATCACAACTTCAGGTTCAAGCCTGAAACCTCATGTTTCCTTTCGACCTGATATTTGCTTTTGCACCATGTTGTGTGCCCGGGATCAATATCAACAATCTTGTCACTTTGACCGTGTCACTATGGCTGACTCGTCAAAGAAAGGCAAGAGCACATAGTCGGAGAGAGACACGAGTCAACGTCAGACTGAATTTTCTGGCTGAAGACAGCTCAGAGTAGAGATAGGATGCAAGATGGATGCTGGGTTAGTTTTCAGGGAGTGCATTACTGATAAAAATTTCCATCAAGGGCTTTTAAAGTCTGCTGGCAGGATAACTGGTTACCTTAGTGACGACAGACAACCTCAGAACGATGTAGTTGGAGTCAGCGCCACTGGAAGATTTAGCTTCAATAGTCAGAGTGACGTCAGTGCCAGAAGTCGTGGTGGGAAGAGGCGTGATGGTCATCGTAGCATTAGCATATTGTCCAGTTGACAAGATGAGACTGGAAGGAGAGAAGGAGATGCATTTTAGAGTTTGCTCCACTTCAACGCAAGTTGTGAAATAAGAGAAAAAGGGAAAAAAAGAGGTTGGTGAAAGAAATACATCAACATAGAAACATATCATTTAATTCCCTGCTACTGTTTTTTTATTTTATTTATTTATTTTTATTTATTTTGTCCACTTGGGTGAACATGGATATGTAAAAACACTTATTAATAAAAGGTCAATTGTGGGTTTATTTTTTTGTTTTGTTATTTCTAAAGCAGCTATGTTTGGTATAAAACATTTCCACATATACCAGTGTCATATCTTTGTTAAATGGACTACATTAATAAAGTGATTTTAAAACCCCTGTAGTCACTCCAAGCGCTTTTACATATCCATGTTCACCCAGGTGAACGTCTTTGAGTGCGTCTTGCATTAAATAAATATGAAAATCAGTAGCAGGAATTTCAACGATATATTTGTATCTAAACTGGCAAATTTGTTGATGAATTCACAGTGAATCATCAGTTGATGATCAATTAAGGGTCAAGTAATCACATGAACTAACATTGAGATCGTCATTGGTTCTTGATGAGCAACAGGAATTCATGTTAAAGTCTTCATAAATGAATGCATTAGTTCATCATGAGTAATGCATTACTTAAGTATATAATTTGTACCGTTATTGTTAAGTGTTACCGTTACATGAAGGATTTGTAGCAGCTTCGTCTCACCTGGTTGGATAAAACATGGGAAAGTTTTTATCATTTCTGGCGTTGATGGTGTATGTACCGCCAGCAGCCTGGGTCATGATGCTGAAGGGGAGCTTGAAGGTCTCACCTGGCTCCACACTGCTGTCCACCACAGCCTGGGACACCATGAGAAAACAAACAGGTAAATCCAACCAATATCATTCCTCTATAGCCATATGTTCAATCTTCTTACACATGTAATTCTGTCATAGTTTAGATTGAAATATTCTTTTGCAAACTTCACAGTTTCTGACATCAGTCCAGCAAATCTTGTGTGAGGATGTGAAGAGGAGGTAAAAGAACAGACCTGGATAGTCACTTTGGAAACCGACATCTGGGTTGTTGACTGCCTCTGAAATTCACTGTTTGAAACTTTGTCTGTTCCCTTCAGAAGGACCACAAACTCCCCCTCAGGGACCTGGTCCACCATCACCAGGATGTTTCCGTTGCCCATGTCAGTCATTTTGCCTTTGGTAACAGCTTCAGAACCGGACACGAGTACCAGCCCAACATCTGTGACGGACAGTGAAGACGGACCTTTTCTACCAATCACTGAGAGCATCAGGGTGGCGGGCTGGCCTGGGTTTTCAGAGGGAGGAAATAAATGTTCAAGTTAGAGAAAAAAATCATACGAACATACATTTATTTCTTCTAAGGACACATAAAAACACTTTTGTGCAACAACTGCTGATATTGCAGGTATTGTACCTGCTTGTGGACGACCGCTGAGTGTTGCGTAACCTGGGTGAGGTCCTCCGAAACCTTCCACAAAGTCATAGATAAAAGTAATTGTGCTCTGACCTGGAAACACAGACAGAGAAGAGTAAATTCTTCCTAAACTTTACATGTTTACCAAGAAAAGATGATGTGGGAATGACACCAGGGTGGAGATAGAAAAAAGGTTTATAATCTGACAGGATCAAACATAAACTATTAGTAACGGACAAATGTATGGTTTCAAACCTGTCACTTTGAGTGTGTATGTCTGGCTTGATTTAATGTTGATCTTCCAGTTTCCTGATTTCTTGTCAGGGTTGAGACGAATTCTCCTCAAGTTGCCCACAGTCTGAATGCTTCCCAGTTTACCACTGGCTTCATTCTGACTCTGACTCACTCCTATAAATGGGACAGTAGTGATGGTGACATCTCTAGTAAGACAGAAAGACGCTCATCCTCAGCAACAGTTGGAGCTGTGAGTTACCAGACGGGTTGGTGAGTGTAAACGTGATGGATGTTCCTGTGATGTAGATTGTGATGTTTTTCAGGGATTCATCCAACATAAAGGAAAAATTCTCTTCCTTTCCAGGATTTCTGGCTCTTTGAAGAACTGTGACCTAAAGCAAATGTGTCACTTATCATTTCTTCAAACTGGTCCAGAAACTAGAGGTTTAATTCATGCTTCAGATTGAGGATACTTAATATAACCAGAATTTTACCAGGGCAGATGTAGAGGTGTCAAGGATGACGTCTGTGGCTTGAGGCAGCTCTGCCTTTGACACCTGGATGGCCTGGCCTCCAGATGCCAAAGCTAAGTCTTTGTAGTCATCAAAGGGAGATGCTCTTAGAGAACGACGGCGTCTCCCCGTGGTTGCGGTCATGAAGAATGACACCTATGAAGAAGAGTTGATGTGACAGTCATGCTTGACCTTCCCACATATTTAGCCAGGGTAAACAGAAGTAACTCATTTAGCTGCTTTCGTTATTCACCGTTGATTTGGTGCTCCTAATGAGCGCAGTAATGGTGTCCTTGAGGGCGATGTCTTTGGGTCCAGCATCAGTGAAAACGTAGATGTGGGATGAGGAGGGAGCACCAGTGAGAGCCAACTGAAGAAATAAAGGTTTGCAGTTTTTAAAGGATCCACATCACTCTTGTATAAAATAAAGTACACTTTGAAGATGTCATAACTGTACCTGAAGTCCTGAAAAACACATCTCTGGGTAGTCACCGCCACCATCTGCTTTAAGCTTAGAGATTTCTGTTTTCATCTTTTCAGCGTCTGTTGTCCTGATCATGGGTCCGAACGCTACATATAAATATAAAGAAGAGCTCAGAACAAAACCCGAAGTATTTAGTTCCACATCACTCATTGATCCTAGAAAATCACTTGAACTACATGTATATTTATCATTTGTCGCTCTGCAAGATAAACCTGCCTGACATTTGATCATGTGCAGTAACTTGTAATTATAATTCATTACAATAAAGTAGTACATTTTTTAGGATATTCAGCAATGTTAAGAAGTCATTTATGTGAATAGAGAAGATGAGTCAAGTCAAAGTTGATCATAAAAGTTGAACATTTCCAAATGCTTTACAATAAAAGAGCAAAGGTAGCTGAAGACTGCATACATCACGGTCTTTTGATCATATATACACACACACCTCATGCTAAAAAAACACAAACTATCTGGGATTCTCAAGATTTAGAATAAAATGAGGGCGTCCTGTTAAACAAGTAGTGTCCAAAGAAATAAGCCTACAGCTTTCTGATGAATTTATTATTTAGTTCATCTGAAATTTAAAGACCTGTCATTGTGTGATTGAAGGCTGGAGTGGGATCATTGAACCTTCGGGAAGTTTTAATTTTTGTTTTCTTTATTTAAACCTGGTTATTTGGTTGATCAAATAAAATGAATCAAAGAAACCACGACAAATTGAATGATACTAGTGATGGTTTTGCTGGTTGGATTTTATCGTACCTGGATCATTGAAGGGCACCAGGATGTACTCGGAGGGCTCGTCCTGTGTTCCACTTTTACTGTCAATGATCTGGTAAACAACCGACCTGGCCTCTTCAATGTCGTCTGCCATGCTTCCGGTGGTGTCGATGACAAAGCACACCACAGACGAGCGAGCAATACCCATCATTCTGTTCCAGAGGACAAGCGTTAGTTTATTTCTCTTCCACAAAGATCAGCTGTCAGGATTCAGGATAGACTGTGATGCCTTTTTTTTCCAGAGCTTTACTGTATTACCTCAGGAAGTCCTCATCTCCTGCAGCAAAGCGAATGTCCTCCAGCAGCTCAAGGGTGGCGTCTGTGGCCGCTTTCACAGCAGCATCGTGGAGCTGTGCGTTGTCAGGGCGACGCTCGTCTTTGCTGATGCCTCCTCGTGGGACCGATGTGCTCGTGAGATCAGCTGCTCCTCCATGGCTGCACTTACCTGGAACGAGAGAGGAGGAAGAAGGCAAACTGAGTCATGGTTCAGAATATTAGTACTGATCTTGTACATGTACTCATGTCTGCTTTTATTGTTTAATGATGTATTTTATGTTGTTACAGTTAATAGTTAATTAATTCTGCTTGTTGGTTTATTAAAGATTATCTAGAAGCTAAATTAAAGGTAAAAAAAATGGACTCAAGATACATGAAATGTATTAAAGTAAGTGGATTATGATTAACTGTATTGTTCATTCTGATGTATCAGATTTCATATAGGATTTAACTCATTGAGTGTTTTGAACAAGAAAAAAAGTCAACAAATGAATAAAGGAAGAGTGTAAGAATTTGGTCTTTTGCTTTCTGCTTTTGGTGAGAATGAGAAAAGGAAAACAACCTCAGTCCAATGAATATGAAGGTTCAGCAAGCCGCAGCTTAGCTTATCGCATCAAACCCCAAAACAAACAGAAATGTGTTGTTTTGATAGGGGCTTCAATGATCAGACCAGGCGAGGTAGCGGCTCTTAATATTTATTAGGGACTCGGCAGTACAGTGTCGACATGTAGTGCCACGCAGCTAGGTAACCACATTCTTCCCAGACTCCGGGCATGCTGGGTAATGGAGTTCTAGTATTACCACATAATAACATCACAAGAAACACTGAAGAAACCTTCTGAGACATAAATAATAAATAGCATAAAAAGTACAGTTTTGCTAATAGAAACCTCTCGATGGTGCAAAGCATCAGAAATGACCTCCACAGAAATAAATGGATGAAAATGGAACATGGAACATGGAACTTATAGCAATAAATGTTCATGCTGAAGCATTTAAGTAATATCAGATATTATTTGATTAACCTGTTTAATTGCTTTGCTGACGATGTCCAGATCTATTTTCCCTCTGATTAACCTCCTCAGCTGCTTACATGATCTATAAACATGCAAATTAAAGCCTCATCTTCCTTAACCTGCCCTCGAAAAAGTCATCCACCTGCTCCTTATGTCCCGTTTAGATTAATGTAATGCTCTTTATTTTGGCATTGATCAGTTAACTGCAGCTTGCCCAAAACGCTGCAGCTCGGTTGCTTCCAGGAACACGACGTTATGATCATATCACCCCTGTGCTTGCTTCTGGCTTCCAGTTAGTTTTAGGACAAGATTTTATTGATTGTTTTTAAAGCCTTAAATGGTTTGGCTCCCTGGTATCTGGCAGAGTTGTTACATCAACATGCTCCAGCCAGGACTCTGAGGTCCTCCTCTCAACTATTACTTAAGGCCCCATTGGCCAGATTAAAATCCAGAGGTGATAAAGCTTTTTCTGTTGCTGCTCCTAAGATATGGAATAACCTTCCCCTTCACATCAGAGCTGCTCAATCTGTCTTTGATTTTAAGTCTGTCCTTAAAACCCACTTCTTTACACTGGCATTCGGTCATACCTGAGCCTTTTTTTGTGTATTTTAATTTGTTTTACTTCTATTTTAGATTTTTTTGTTTTGTGTCCAGATTTTATTAATTTTTTTTTAATGTGAAGTGTTTAATTTTAAAATTGTGCAGTGTTGTTGTTTGTTGTTTTATTTGTTCAGCACTTTGGGCAGCTGTTGCTGTAAATGTGCTATATAAATAAACTTGAACTTTAATATAAAAAAAAAAAAAAAAAAAAAAAGGACAGAAATAATCTCAACATAATTTTATTTGATTTTTGTGTCATAATCTTTGGTTTGTCAATAAATAATGATTATTCCCCCACCGAGGATGATGAAACTACACAAGTAACTACACAGAAAAAATAGGCAGTGATTATTTTTCTCTAACTTTTAACCAGATTTATTTGAACATAGTTTTTCAGATCATTTCACAACATAACGCATCGCACCTTTAGGCTTTGCAGCAGAGAAGACTCCCATGTAGCCCGATGTGAGCTTCTTGTCCTTCAGGATGTTGGGGAGGATCTGATTAGGGCATGTTCCACTGGCACAGTTACTGCAGGTGGCAGTGTTTATTTCTGCATGAGCAAAGCACAAACATACAGCAGATTCTTCTACAGTTCACAAAGTGTCACACCAGCACTTAAATATCCATTATTGTGTGGATGTGTGTGTGTGGTGTGAAGGACACCAACTAACAACGAACTGGCTTAAAGCTGAATCATTTGGAGCTGCAGACAGACTCGTGTGTCACAGACACAAGCCAACAGGTGCTCTTTGGTCAACAGATTAGCTGGGAGATATGATATTCTAACCGTGAGAACATGTTGTCCTCCTGATTGGATTGTGACACACACCCACCTGCGAGGTTTTCCAGAGGAAGATCAGGGCGTATGAGGTTGACGTATGGCCCTGTGTAGCCCAGTTCCACCCAGTTACTGTGGCTGTAGAAGTCCTGATAATGCATGAAAACATACATTATAAAAGGTCATAAAAATGTTTTACAGTTTTATGTTAAAGGTACAAGTTTCCTTTAAATCTGTTCTTTGCTCTGTAAAACGCCCTGGATGGTTCCCATTTAAAAAATCTATACATGTTTCATGTGTCACTTCTCACCTGCAGCGTGTGAAGGACTCTGCCCAGTGTTTCCCTGGCAGCCTTGAAGTTCTCCAAGCGAATGTTCGCTTTGATGGCCACCACGCCCTCCGTGATCAGGCCGCGTCCCTCCAAGAAGGCCTCAGAGTTGAAGTGATGTGGAGCACTGAAGACATTTTTTACATGTAAGTTTGATGCCTTTTGCAACAAATGCATTTAATTTTATCGAGCAAAATGTATTTAACTTCTTTTATTTAGTTCCTTCTTCACCTGTTGATAAAGTCACGGTCTATCAGTCCATTCTGGGTGTAGATCTCTTGAAGAGCAGCATGAAACTTGGCACCAGACACCTCTCCTGTTGCCTTGGGGCCTAAACAGGCCTGGACCAGCTCTTCTGGAGATGTACCCTGGAGTTCAAAGACAGGAGATGCACTGTGTTTATTTGGTTTTTTGTTAATCACAGACTTCTTATGCTCTCCACCTGTCACTGTATGTAAACCAGCTGAATTAAACCCTGATGGGAAAAAAAAAAACATGCAGACAGTGAAATTTAGCCTTTCATTGTCTGCATGCCATGTGAGCTTGTTTGTGTCCGATACATCCATACCGTAGGGTTGAAATCATCCCCAGCATCCTCAGCCATATCCCGGCAGGTCTCAGTAATTTTTTGTAGTATGGCTGTTCCAGTGATGCTGACATGAGTGGATGCCCCACCCCCGATGGGAACAAAGGCCACGCTGGGGGCTGATAAAGCAAAGGCCAGTAGGACCACTCCCAGTAACGAAGTCATGATGGCTCTATAGATACACATCCAAATAAAAAAAGTTTTACATTAGCAGATTATTTTGAGCGAAATATACAAAAGTAAAATGTTTAATGAAAAAAAAAGGAATGGGTTTAAAAAAAAAAAAAAGAATGAGTATCAATCCAAAATACTCAGTTATAATTGATGAAAAATAAATAAATGTCCCATATTTAGACATTTGCTTCATTTTCTGTTGCTTCTAATACAAAATAAATTTGTTTTCAATCATCGATAAATAAATAGACATTTATTTGGTATATTTGATGCATGTGTGTTTCCACTTTTATCCAGCAATAATTTCACCCAATTTAATTTTTCACAATTTATTCTATACATATGATTAAGGAAGAAAAACAATTTCTTAAAATGATACATGCTGTTCTAAAGCACATTTTGCATTTTTTGTTTTATATAGGCCTGGGTGATAAAACCTCTTATCAATACTGTGATTCAATAACCAGGTTGCCTGAATTAAATCATTTAGCAATTATTTTGTTGATCATTTCAATTTTAGCTTTTATACCTACTTGATTTTTTTTTTTTGTTTTTGTTTTTTTTGTAAATTTTCACAATAGAACTGGTATAATGAAATAAGTTCAACTAAGCAAACACAGATCTAATATATAATTAATATATTTTAATTGATATTATTTAAATAATTTACATTATTACTTTGATTATTGGTTCTTAATGTCGGTTCAGTAAACAATAACATAGGTTTTGTCTCAAATTTGAGTCTGTGCACGAGTGTTGATTCATCTGCTAATACATCACAGTGGCAGTCCAGTACAGCTCAATTAAATTAAATTCAATTAAATTCAATTAAATTCTACACCATTTGTACAGCACCATTTCATAACAATGTCATCTCATGTCTCTTTACAGACACATGAGTTTCATCCAGTTCAAAATAAATAGCATAGTTAAGGAAAACCAACAGATTGCATTGAACTTTAACTTCAACACAATCCCTCATCCTGAGCTGCACAAGTCAACGGTGGAAATTAAAAACTTCCATATAACAGGAAGAAAAAACCTCCAGCCGGGAGGGTGGGATGGGGTGGGAGGACAGGAAAGGGAGACGAACATGCACTGCTAAGCACTGTCCCATGTGGAAAGTGTCTCTGAATCCACCTAAAAAAAAAAAAAAACCAAACTCCTAGCCTCCGTACACCCCAAAGTGATACACAGCAATACGACTGAACTTATGGACAAAACAACGTGAGAGAATATTCAGTTCAACTTTATTTATATAGCATCAAATCACGGCAATGCCATCTCAAGACGCTTTACAGACAGAGGGGAAAACATAATGAAGGCCAATTCATAACAGCCTATATAAGGAAACCAACAGATTGAGTTGAGTCCAACTCAATCTCCCATCCTGAGCAAGCACACTGGCGACAGTGGGAAGAATATACATTATCCATTGCTGTCAAGTATCCCGTTTTGGCGGGGAAAATACCGTATTTTTCCCTGTTTCCCGACGTCGTCCCACACTTTTATTTTCTTGTATTTTTCCCGTATTTTTATGTGGGAAGAAAAGAAATCAATATGATGAGATATTTAAATATTGAAGTATTTTTCTATTTTTCATTTCATTTAAAATCCAGAACTTTACAGATATGACATTATTCCGTTTACTGACTGTGTGACTGGTGATATCCATGATCTCAAGCATAACAATTTGTTTTCATCACTATGGAAAGTTTTCATCATTATGAAAAATAATGCATGGTTAGATATAAATTAATGTATTTTCTTGAAAACATAATAAAATTTAGTTTTAGAAATAATAAAAACTCATACCTGGATTATTCCAAGCTGAGCAGCAGGGGTTTCTCCAGAGACACAACTCAAGCATAAATACTCCTCTACAGCTCTATTTAAACTCCATTTCACAATGGAGGGTGTGGAATCACACATATACAACTGAGTCAAAGTCCAGTGGAGGGATTTTCTTAATAAAACACTAGACATCACCAACGTCACTGGCAGGTTAAAAAGGTGTCACATCAGTCATACCTCACTGGACTTTGCTGCTACTGTAAAATAAAATTACATTATTTCTTAAGAAATTTCTTTATTGGAAGGAAAAATGTTGGTTAACTAGAGATAGAAGTAGGACAGGTGGTTAAAACTTCAAAGTAGTGATGTGCGAGTGATTCACCTTTACTTGGGCTCGTGTCTGCTACCGCTGGCTAGCTAACTACACAGCTAACCGAAGAAACCCTTCAACCATACTTTCACTTTTCTGTAACTGGCATTCTAAAAGTACTTATAAATAATCATTTTATTCTATTTTTAATAAAGTGATTTAATACACATTTAACCCTTTTAACTTTCAAACTATCAAAACGGCAGAGAAAAATCTTTCTCTGTGTTTTTCAGTTTGTTTTGGACAAGAATAAACAGATTAAGTGTTTTTTTTTTTTGGTTTTTTTTAACAAATAGTTGAGAAGTTAAAACCATGAAGAAGTTAATAATAATGTAACAATAGTGAAATGTTGATTGGAAGTAGTCCATTCCCAAGAGCGGGAACATTTTAAACATTAACTGCTTAGTCCGATTAAGGGTTGCAGGGGTGAAAGGCAGGGTACACCCTGGAGAGCTCGCCGGTCCATCCCAGGGCCACACAAAGACAAACAACCAAACACTAACTCCTATGGGGAATTTAGAGTAACCAATTAACCTAACATGCATGTCTTTGGACGGTGGGAGGAAGCTGGAGAGAACCCACACATACACAGGGAGAACATGCAAACTCCACACAGAAAGGCCACCTCACCCCACCCGAGGATCACACCAGCAACCTTCTTGCTGTGGGGCCACAGTGCTAACCACTATGCCACCATGCAGCCAAAGGTGTTTCAAACAGTAGTGTTATAACAAATACTAAGTTTGTGTTTTAAATACCCAAACCATTTGGTTGAGATGGCTCAAGCAGGTTTATTTCCACAACTTTTAAGAGACATTTATTAAAGTTACTGCAAATCTACCTCTACCAAATGGCAGACCAGGACATTAAAGGGTTAAAGGTCATTTTTATTCCTCCAAAGATGGCCAATTCAAACGATAAAGAAATACACTGTTTGTTAAATAAGTTATTAATTTTGACAGATTAAACTAAAAGTAATCCAGTAGGTCCTTAGATGGACTGGTGACTTGTCCATTTAACGCCTCTTGGTGGATAGCTGCTGGGATAGCCCCACCCCGCCCCCACCCTGCATTGTAATAAGCAGGTTTTGGATGAATGGATTGACATTCAGAAACTTTCCTTTCTGTGCAAGTTACTGTCTTAATGTAACCTTTTGATGTGAAAGCATAGTCATGATCCAGATGTGGGCTGCTGACTGTTGATCTATTCCTGGAAAACAGAGCAAAACATTTATATGCCAGTACTCAACAAGGAAATCAAGTCACTAAATCCAAAACCTGAATTTCTCAATAAAAAGCGCCAATGCCCTGTTCTAAAGAAAACTTTAACCTTTATACCGGGAAACCAAGCAGAAATCATCCCAGCCCCTCCCAGACCGAGTGGCTCAAAGGTCAATGAATCAAGAAGTGTGTTCAGGAGTCAGAAAGTTCATTTAAACCAAAGTAAAGGAGACCATTAAGTCCTGTAACTCAACCATATGTTGTTGGTGTAAACAACACATTTATGACCCAACAAATACCCCCTAAACTTTTCAGTCATGGGCCACTTAAGAGCTAAAAATTCCAGTTTCATGGAACTGTAGTTTGTCATGTTGCGCCCAGTTGTCCTCAATCCTCGACTAGCATAAGCTGTCGGCCGGACCTTTCCTTCCTGCTCTTGGGATACGACTGCTCCTAAGCCATTGTGGCTTGCATCCAAGCTCCAGAATAAAAGGCAGGGAGAAGTCAGCATTGGCGAGGACAGGTGCGCAACTAAATCACGCAGACTGCTCAGTTCTTCATCCATAGTTATGTACACAAAAAGACAATTATACCCAACTAGTAAGAAATAAACCAAAGAGGATCCACAATTTCAATGCTACCAAATTATGCTGCCGCTTTGCCTTTACACAAACATACATATAAAAAAAACATTTATACAAATTTTAATAAATGTAAATGAAATATTTATCTCAGCCTGCACAATCCTGCCGACAACGCCAAGTTTGTGGCAGGAAAGGAAGAGGAAGAGGACTTTAACAAAAAGAATTCCAACAACGTCCCTCTGGCACTTTCAGCCAGAGATTCAGCATTAACCTGATTAAAACAGAGACAAGGTTCCAGTACAAAAGAGCTTTATTCGTTTTAAAACTCAATAACACAAGTTAAAAATGGGCCTGGGGCTTACCAGTGGATAAGTGGCACCAGAAGGTGGAGGATTCCCAAAAGAAGCACCTCACACACGCACTACCACAGCAAACACACACACACACACACACACACACACACACACACACACACACACACACACACACACACACACACACACACACAGTAGCACAATGAGCATGCAGGAAAGAGAATGCTGTTCAGAGGGGAGAGAACCCCAACACCAAGGGTTACCACCACCGTTCAGCCCTCAGCAACTGAAGAGAAACAGATATTAAACAGATATTAATGCCATTCAATATAAACACCTGGGCTACCACCACTGCAGCTACCTGGAGTCCCATCTCAGGTTGGCCCTGTATGTCAACCAGATACTTTTGATCTGCAACCACAGGTAGCAGAGTGGAAGGTAAATGGTTCCTCACCATTTGTAAAATTACAATCATTAAATCCTGCAATTAAAAAACAGAATAAGATGCACTTCTTCCAAACCCTTAACAATGCTAAAGTAATATGGGATCCACGATCAAAGCCAAAAGGAATTTTAATAGGTCATGTTAACATTCGCAGCATTGTTAATAAAATGGAGCAAATAGAGCATTTGCTAAGTGACTCTAATATTGATATACTTGGAATATCAGAAAGTTGGCTGACTCCTACATCACCAACAGCAGCTGTGAATATACCAGCATACCATGTATTCAGACGAGATAGAGGCTCAGGAAGAGGTGGAGGTGTATTAATTTATGTAAGAAATAATTTGAAATGTGAGCTAATCAGTTGGCCAGAGGAAGTTAATGTTGAATGCATTGGTCTGAATGTAACACTGTCCTCCACCATGTCTTTCACTGTGATCTGTATGTATCGACCTCCATCTGCTAAGGATGTTTTTTATGATCAACTTGAGAACATTTTAAAACATTGCAATGCCCAAAAGGCAAAAGTATTTTTTACAAATAAACCGGAAAGAATTTTGAAGACTTATAATCTCCTATCGGGTCTTTCTGACCACAATTTTATTTTCTGCTCAAGAAAAATTAAGAGGCAGCATCCAATGACTACTGACAAAGGCCGAACCAATCGTTTTACACCTAAACATTTGCAACAGCATTTAAAAAGTGAACTAGAAAAATGTAATTGGTTCAATGTCTTGGAAAATTTGGACACAGAGGTTTGCTCTAACAACTTTATTAAAAGTGTCAATGAAATTCTCGCACAGTTTACAAAAGAGGCCAAAACTAAAAAACCTAAGGATAATCTTCCTTGGTTTAACAGTGATAGTAAAAAATTGATGAAGGAAAGAGACAGAGCACTAAAAAAATGTCTCAAAACAGGGCTTACATGTGATCGGCAGATTTTTACATCACTCCGCAATAAAGTGATAAAACATTTACGTAAAGCTAACGCTAATTTCTATATTGACATTATAAAAGGTGCTAATGGAAATGGGAAGATAATATGGGATAATCTGAATAAACTCCTAAGACGCAATACAAATGGACCTATTAGGGATCTGCAGCTTCAAGTAAATGGTACACTGACAGATGATTTAGGCAAAATTGTTAATTTGTTTAATACATTTTTCATTTGCTCAGTTGAAGAATTAACAAAGAATCTTAAATGCCCTGTAATCGCTAATACTTCTTTAGATCCCACTAAACCTGTATTTAATATACAAGAAATCTCTGTCCCTGAAGTTATAAAAACAATAGCGTCTTTAAAAAGTTCAAAAGCTAGAGATACATTTGGTCTGACAACACATTTCTTAAAACTTCATAAAGAAGCCCTTGCAAGTCCAATTGTACATATAGTAAACCAATCTATTAAACAAGGAATAGTGCCATCATCATGGAAGATTGCAAGGGTCACCCCAGTTTTTAAATCTGGAGACAAAACAAAATCTGAGAACTATCGACCAATAAGTATATTACCAGTGATTTCAAAAATAGCAGAAAAATGGGTTGCTGCACAACTAACTCAACATCTAAACAATAGTGAAACATCTCTTCATCCAATGCAGTTCGGTTTTAGGAAACATCACTCCACAGAGACTGCCACCTTTTATTTTCTAGAAAATTTAAAACATCTACTTGACATGGGCGGCTTTGTGGGCGCTGTGTTCCTTGACTTGAAACGTGCTTCTGACACCATCAATCACAATGTGCTCCTTGCTAAACTAACACAATTTAATTTTTCTAACAGTGCTCTCTGCTGGATTAAATCATATCTGTCGGACCGGCAACAAGCTGTACAAATAGAACATTTCCAATCTACTTTTCTACCTTGTTCTGCTGGAGTCCCACAAGGCTCAATACTAGGACCAATCTTATTCAGTTTATATGTCAATAACTTACCCAATGTATGTAAAACTGTGAAAATCCAATTATATGCGGATGACACAGTATTATATGTTCATGCAAAAACCAAAAGTGAAGCCGCTGCAATACTCTCTGGTGCTATGGTGCCAGTATCTCACTGGCTCCATGACGCTTGTCTACATCTTAATACAAAAAAAACAGTTTGTATGTTTTTTTCCCGGCAGCCAGCAGAGGCCGAACAACCATTTGTGTTAGTCAATGGAGAGAGACTGGATGTGGTGGAACAATTTAAATATCTTGGAGTAGTTTTTGATTCTAATCTAAATTTTAAGCAACATGTGAAAAACGTATTGCATGTGATTAAATTTAATCTGTCAAACTTCAAGCATATAAGACCCTTTCTGACCACAGAATCAGCTAAGGCTTATATGCATGCCATGATATTTAGTCATATCACCTACTGTTATACCACTTGGTCTCACACTTCAGAGGCCATTTTGAAGCCACTAAAGTCCCTCTTTAAGAGAACACTGAAAACTCTGGATAAAAAGCCATTACACTACCATTATTGTAACATTCTAAGTAAGTATAATATTTTGGATTTCGAAAGTTATCAAATTTTTATGGATGCTTGCCTTATTTTTAAAGTTGTAAATGGACTTGCTCCTCCTCCCTTAATGGATTTTATAGGTAAAAAAAACCTAGTGATCGGCCAAATACCAGAGCATCGACCAGAGGAGACTGTAACGTACAGCGGCGTAGGACAAAATTTGGTCAAATGGTGGGGTCAATCAGAGGCTCACAAACCTGGAACACACTGCCAGCCCATGTCAGGAACTGTGGCACGTATTCAGCCTTTAAAACAGCTCTGAAACACTGGCTGAAAACCAACCAAGCATGCTCACACTAGGTTATTTTTTTAATTTTTTAATTTTAATTTTTTTTCTTCTTGGGGCCTCTTAAACTCTGTGAGATTTGTCTATTGTTGTCTATTGTTATGATGTAATGTCTGTATTGTTTTTTTGTTTTCTTGTGTTGGGACTACGTGTTATCTGTCCTTTCCTGCCTTAGGACTACGGATGTAAATTAGCTTTGTGCTAACTCCGGCATATTTACATTGAAGCTTTTGCCGATGTGTTGATGAATATGCATTGTCCTAATTTAAATAAATAAATAAATAAAAAACAAAATAAAAGAAACAGCAATATAATAAACCAAAACAAATCAAGTAGCCTGGAAAAATGCAGGTCACCGCCCAAGGAGGCATCACTCTGTAAATTGGAGGCTCAGAAGGGCTAAAGGGGTCAAATGTCCAGGTCGGCTGGAGGCCCGGGTGACGTAGTGATGCATCCTGTCGCAGAAAAGGTCTAAGATGTCCACGTTGCAAAGACCGTCCTAAAATCTGATGGAACCACAGCGAGCGGACCAGATGTCCACCGGTGAGGGAAGATCACCGGAGGCAGAGCAGCAATAAAGGTCCAACAAAGCAATCCTTAAAATCAATCAAAGTAAAGCAAAGCAGCAGCGATCTGTGGGAGAGGGTCTTGGCTGCAGCCTGTAGAATGAGGCGGGCCTGGACATTTGATTGGATTAACCCTAACCCTAACTTTGAACTTAACCACGCCCATTTGACATCCAGTCCCGTTTATTTGACATCCAACCACACCCGTTGGACGTCCAACCAGTATCCAGCCTTGCCCCATTCTCCAGGCTGCAGCCGAGGATTATTGTGATCTTTGGAGATCTCAGCGGAGCATCAGGTAGCTGTAGGACTTCCAGTGGGTGCTCTGGAAACAGGATCAGCTGACTGCAGGACCACTGTGCTATTAAAAGCTCTCAGATTTCCCCTAGAAACAAAAACAATTAAGTAAGTCCCATACAGACAGGAAACAAGCCCATAATATAGGATTTACATACCGGGAGGGCAGCAAGAGGACTCTTAAGCAGGAGGCAACACGACTTGTAGTGCTACCTATAAAACAGTCATGTGACGCACGTTCAGCTGATTGATACAATGTAGGATGATAATTAGGCAGGAGACCTACCACAGCGGAGCAGGTGTAAGGCCAACTTAGCTCTAAAGCAGCAGGGAATCTGACCACCGGAAGTTGCGCATTCAGTCAACCAGGTGAGCGCTTGCAGCCAGAAGCCGATTCGTCTGCTTAAATAACGCCCCCATCTGCTGATTGGCTGGCAACGGCAACTGGCTGTTTACCTGTTTGTTCATTACAGACATTTTATTCTTTCCATTTCTAACATGATGGAAACAGATTGTATTTCACTTTTTTTACATCGTGTAACAGCCTTATTGAGTTAATAAATTCTTTATCTTTCATTTTTACCGTAGAATTTTCCATGTTCTGACATCTCCAGTAACTTTTTCCAGAGTGGCTGTTTTTGTGATGCTGACATGAGTGAACACACCATCAGAGAAAAGGAGCGGGAGCAGGAGCACACCCAGTAATGACATCATGATGACTATAAAGATAAAGACAATGATTACATGAGGTTTCCATGTCTCGCTTCTAGGTGATGAGTCTTGATTTTAAGAAATTAAAATCCAAACAGCTTGATAATGATTAGAAGTCATTTTGACTTTATTAATCTTGATTTGATCATCAGGCATTGGATCTCACCCATTGAAAGACTAGAGAACAGCGAGATGAGGGGCCGAAAACTGAGTTGTCCAGTCCTAAAGCCACCTCTAACCTCAAGGCTACCACTCTTTGTCATGTTCTCCCTGTTTGGTCCACAAGGAGCTCTTGAACTTTCTAATTCCCTCCTCATAATATTTCATTAACTGCTCAGTCCCCCCCCCCCCCCCCCCCCCCCCCGCCCTACATAGAGGCATGCAGTCTGACAGCCAAGTGGGGAGGAGGCAGGGTGCAGAAAGATGTTGACGATGTCCATGATAGCCCTAAATATAGACGGTCCACCGCAAGTGAGACAGAAACAACTGAATCATCAGAAAATCTGAATCTGTTCCTCATTGCTGCATTTTCAAGCTGTCACACCCACTTTGTAAGAATTTACCACAGTGACATGTTGTGTAATAATCTCTGTCTTTAAAAGGGATCACACTGGGACTGAAAATATTTGCTTATTGGGGCAGAAGCAAGTTGGAAAAAGTTTCCAACTTGGAGATTTCTATCTCCTAAATTAGAAGCCAAGGAAAGATTTGCTGATAAAATTCCAGTTATATTACACACAATATACAGAAAAATAAATTCACTCATTTTATTTATTGGCACTTTCAGGTTTGAGGTTGTTAATATGACTTTACTCATGCTGATTAAAAAATTCTTTTAAAATGCAGTTTCTAATTAATTCTTGTTACCATGACATGCAACCCGGTTATTCATTAAACTCATGTTCAATAAGAAAAGTATTTAGTTAATAATTTACAAATCTAAATCATAGAAGCCTTTTGTTTTACAATACTCTACAGAAATGAACTATTTATGCCTATCAGGAAACAAAGAGGTATTCCTGGCCCTGGGTGATACAAAGAACAACAAGGAAGGAAATATGTGCATGAAGTTGCAGAAAGTAAAAGAAGAAAGAAGTTCATCAAAGCTGAATTGAGTACAGGATTTATGGATGGATAGAAGGACAGATAGTTAAATAAATGAATCAAGAAAATGCTTTTAAAAATGGCAGCATTGGTGAAAGCAGTTACAAATTGATCTTATATGAACAAACCAATACATTTCTAAATATTTTTCTAGGAAGCAAATGTATGGATATATATGTGGATAAACTTTCAGTGGGGGTTAATACCAGCTCAGCCTGGACCTGAGCATTTCTGTTTTCACTCAGGCACCTCCCTGTTGGCAGATCCTCCTCCAGACTTGAAGGGAAACATCTGTGAATTTTCATCTTCAGGACCAAAGCTGCAGCTTTCTCTTGTCTTGGTTGTTTGTTTTAGATCACAGTGGTTGGATTCCTACCTCATTTTGAGCCGATGTACATGCGTTTTCCATGGACCTCAGACATGTTCCAATGAAGTAGCGAGACAGAGGCATAGTATAAGCAGCAAAAAGAGTCTGAGCATCTAAAACAAGACACATACAGGCATGGAGAACAGTATATAAGATACCAGGTCAGAAAGAGTTTAGGGTGAAGAGCTAACTATATAAAAGTTTACCTGAAACGACTGCCTGCCATTTGTAGCGCCTGAAAGTACATCAACCTGCTGTTCCTAACTTTATACTCTGGATGTTCCAACACTACTTTTTTCTGTCCGATACTGATTCTGATGCCTGTTTAGCTATCTGCCAGTACCAGGTTACCTGTGATCCGTTACCTGTGTTATTATAGTTATTATAGACTTTGATGTGTGATATTGTTACAAAGACCAGCATTCATCATGCTTTTTTTTTTCTGTTCTTCAGTAAGTTTCATTGTTCTGCCATGACAATATAATTTGACATAGGTCCAGTATGAAGGACTGAGTCCCTGTTTACACCACAATGCTCAAATAGTTGCATTCTGGCCTGTTGCTGTCACAGAGTTTTAGGAGGATAAAACCACAAAGATTTGAAAATGTTCTCCAGAGTGAAATCTTTGGATGCTTGTGACACACTTGGGCACCCAGACCCTGCTTAACCTGTTAAAGGATCTATTTTACGGTGTTTTACACAGGTTGAAAAGTTCTGTGATGATGATGGGTAGTCTCCCTACGACTTAAACATGTTGATTTAATAGATATTTTGACATTTTAACAAAACAGTGTGTCCATGAGCATTTCTTTTTCCGTTCTCAGGGGGGGGTTGCACTGGCCCAAGGCCGCTGGGAAGCCAGATCCAGATCTGATTGTTGTTTGGGTTTCAGGCAAGGAAAATATTTTGCCCTTGGCCTTGAGTCCATGGCTGGCCCCACTGGCAGCTCCAAACCGCCGAATGGAGATTTTTTCCATTTCCACCAATCCTAGCAGACATCCATGTTGGAATCAATTCTGCAGACCAGCTGCAGAACCAAGACCAGACCATAGTTTGGGCCAGGCTGGCATCCTGCATACGGTCGAGTCCGGTCAAGAGTGAACTGCTTGCTCAGCACAGTTCATGGCAGCCTGCCAGTTGCTGCCAGAATCTCACGGGTCTTCAGGGAGATCAGAACTCTGCCAGCGCCAATCAGCAGAATCTCAACCACCAAAGTCCAAAGATGTAGACATCCTCTACATCCTCAGTAGACAAAACCACCAGACCCATCTATCTCCACCTGGCCCAAGAGTCCTGAACGTATCCAGCCGGAAGCGTCCCCTCAGGACATGTGGGCTCCCATCTGCCCAACTTCAGGGATGAAAAAATTTGATCGATTGCGTTGAGAGACCAGCCGATCAGATCCATGATGTAGAATTTTTCAGAAACGAGGTGTAGAGAGAGTCTCTGAGACAGACAGGACAAAGCAGTAGGCAGAGGAGAGGGAGGAACACGGAGCAAAGAAAAAGTGTCCTCCTTCGCTGAGAGCTGAGAGAGAGAGAAAAAAAAACTTTTATGTAGTAATTTTAAAAAGGCGACCATCTGTAAACCTCAGGTTGCATATAATGACTGTCTACGTATTCTTTTGGGAAACCAGGATGGCACAGTGCTCGAGGGCTTTCAGTACTATGAGATATCAGTCTGCCATGTGGAATCACTGGTACAAATGCCTCTTTTAAATATGTTTGTCTGTCTGTGTTTTTTAATGGACATAGAGTCTGAATAAAGAAAGAAAGTCATTCACAACCTCAGTTTGACGTCACTGTAAAGGATGTCGTTGAGAATAAAGATAACAAGAACAGATATACAGAAATATCCAAATTTATTTGTGATTTACATGTTTTAAAAAGTACAAAAACAAGTACCTCAGCCAGTGCCTTTGATAAATCTAGACAAATATTCACATTTCTAAAATTCTCCCAAGCAAACACTGAAAAATTATTTACCAGTATGAAATCTTTTTTTCTTCCTCCCAGAAGTGAAAATGTATTCACTACATCACCAGGTGATGGGCACAGTTTCATTGATACTAAATGACTCCAGAAACAAGACAGAAACAGTTTCTGCATTTCAATACCTCTTGTCATCAAGATGTGCAGGCAGCCAAATACTATTTGCAGACCATTTTAGATAAAACTCTGGTGGAAAAACATTCAAATTGAACTTGTTTAAAGCATTCATTTACAGAGATCATATAGTTCAGTGACACCAAGCCTTACACCCTCAAGGCCTTAACATAAAGACCGCTAGCCATAAAGAAAGCCAAAGCTGCAGTGACAGGGTTAGAGCAGGAGGGCCTCCTGAGCGAGCGATGGAATGATAACATTTTCCCACATTTCCAACTTTGTCTACAGCAACAAATTCAACAATCTGCGCGCAGCAGGAGGCGTTGTAGTTAGCCAGGATGATGGGATCACTCAGCGAGGTGTGTGTCAGGCTTCCATTACCACGAAACAGGGTAATTCTCTCTATCCCGGTCCCATTTCCATCAGTCAGGTTAGCCGAGAGCTGCCAGTGGAAAGATTTACACTGGGAAACATCTTGAGGACAGTCATCAGCCACCACTGCATCTACTTCACATAAAGGCTGAGCAAAATCTGTAATCTGAACAGAGAAAAGAAAGATAAGAAAGTAAGACTGCACATGTCTGCAAGAGATTTCAACATATACTGGGTTGGACCAGAAAAAGGCAAAAAGTAGGTTTAAGTGAGTCATTCTCATCCTATTTTCCTTCATGCAGCTGGCACAAAGCAGTGGACTCTGCAGGAGTCCTGTGGAATGGTCATCCTACATAAACTTTTAGATAGCAATAAGCAGAGATGTACTTGGAGAATTTCCTTTCAGAGACACAACTGCAGCCCTAAAGTAGGCCGCTGGATGAATAAAGTTTCAGTTTCAGTAGTTTTAACCGAATGTTTGCATGTAACTCTTTTTAAGGACAACCCTGGTTACCTTGGTGACAACAGACAATCTCAGAACGGCGTAGTTGAAGTCAGCCCCACTGGAGGACTTGGCTTCAATAGTTATAGTGGCGTCAGAGCCAGATTCTGTGCTGGCAGGTGGTGTGATGGTCAGTGTAGCATTAGCATATTGTCCAGTTGACAAGACGAGACTGCCAGAAGAAGGAAATAGTACATTTTAGGACATTTACGTACAATTTTAAAATTTAAAGATGAAGCAGGTGAAAGTGACATATTTATTTAGATCAAAGGTCTTAAATATCAGGAAATAATGAAGATTAAAAATATTAAAATCATAAAGGTGAAGATCACCTGGTGCTTGAGAGGAAAGAAAAGCAACTGTTTTACCAGTTTGTTAGTGGGAAATACTCAGATATGTGCAAACAATACCAAGAAAGAAATATGTCAGCAATGATCATCAGTAAATTTAACCCAAAGCAAGACCCTTAAGTTATCCTTAAGAAACTGAAAGAATAAATAAATAAAAAGCTTAATCTCAGACTCCACAGACCTCTTTTTGCATTTTAAACTTTAACGTTTATGCCAGTACTGTTTAATAAAAAGGCTGAACAATGATGACTTGTTTGGACAGATTATAAACAAGCCTCTTCTCTGTAATTACAACATGGAAGAATTTGGTATTTAAACTCTGAACAAACCTCAGCACCTTTTGAACATTGTCCATTGAACCTAAAGTTTGGCTAGAGTGCATAAAACTACATTTGATACCAAATACAGCCTACTGTCAGAAGAAAGTCAACCAACTATCAAGGACATGGTGGACAGAGGATGATTTGGGCTTTTTTGGTATAATGAAATATGAAGCCTTTAATCCTGATGCATGGCCGAAATTGCTTGTCGTGCATCAGTAGAAGTGCACGAGTAAAACTATGCCTGAATGGGTGAAAAGCAAATACTGTGACTGGACATTAGGAGAGCTGGGCAGAAAACAATGTTAGCAAAAATCAATTTACACAAAGTTGTATAGAAGGGTGGTCCAAAAAACAATTTTATCTGTTAATGTTTTTGTTCAGATACATAGAGCTTTACTATGGGAAAAACTGCTTTATTTAGGATATTTTCATGTGGTTGTAGCTGACTTTGGGTTTAGGGATTATGTTACCTTCAATCAAATGAAAGCAAGCAAGCTTTTAGCTGGATTTTTACGAAACTATGCCAACCTGTAGCAGCTTCATCTCACCTGCTTGGAATGGACATGACAAAGTTTTTATCATTTCTGGCGTTGATGGTGTATGTACCGCCAGCAGCCTGGGTCATGATGCTGAAGGGGAGCTTGAAGGTCTCACCTGGCTCCACACTGCTGTCCACCACAGCCTGGGACACCATGAGAAAACAAACAGGTAAATCCAACCAATATCATTCCTCTATAGCCATATGTTCAATCTTCTTACACATGTAATTCTGTCATAGTTTAGATTGAAATATTCTTTTGCAAACTTCACAGTTTCTGACATCAGTCCAGCAAATCTTGTGTGAGGATGTGAAGAGGAGGTAAAAGAACAGACCTGGATAGTCACTTTGGAAACCGACATCTGGGTTGTTGACTGCCTCTGAAATTCACTGTTTGAAACTTTGTCTGTTCCCTTCAGAAGGACCACAAACTCCCCCTCAGGGACCTGGTCCACCATCACCAGGATGTTTCCGTTGCCCATGTCAGTCATTTTGCCTTTGGTAACAGCTTCAGAACCGGACACGAGTACCAGCCCAACATCTGTGACGGACAGTGAAGACGGACCTTTTCTACCAATCACTGAGAGCATCAGGGTGGCGGGCTGGCCTGGGTTTTCAGAGGGAGGAAATAAATGTTCAAGTTAGAGAAAAAAATCATACGAACATACATTTATTTCTTCTAAGGACACATAAAAACACTTTTGTGCAACAACTGCTGATATTGCAGGTATTGTACCTGCTTGTGGACGACCGCTGAGTGTTGCGTAACCTGGGTGAGGTCCTCCGAAACCTTCCACAAAGTCATAGATAAAAGTAATTGTGCTCTGACCTGGAAACACAACAGCAAAAAGTAAATAAGGACTCACCAACTATTTTAAAATTATTTTTAAGCCTTATTGTCTTAGTGGAGGGGAGGGGAAAAAACAGACAGATATATTCAGAGCTGACAAAATGATGAGAAGGTAAAAGTGTTCTCTGCTGGCAGAGTAGATCAGAAAGTTTAAAGTCACTAACACTTATGAAATTCATATTATTGTACATCTGATGGCGTGCACACATGGAATAGACACATTTACAGAATGTGACCTGTCACTTTGAGTGTGTATGGCTGGCTGGATTCAATGTTGATCTTCCAGTTTCCTGATTTCTTGTCAGGGTTGAGACGAATTCTCCTCAAGTTGCCCACAGTCTGAATGCTTCCCAGTTTACCACTGGCTTCATTCTGACTCTGACTCACTCCTATAAATGGGACAAAAGTAATGGTGACATTTTTAGTCAGGTGGAAGGACACTCATCCGATATCAATTGAACGGCATTCAGAGCTGTGAGTTACCAGAAGGGTCAGTCAGCGTAAAAGTAACAGATTCTGCTGTAATGTAGATTGTGATATTTTTCAGTGACTCGTCCAACATGAAGGGAAAAGTCTCTTTATTTCCAGGGTTTCTTGCTCTATGAAGAACTGTGACCTAAAGGAGGAATGGATGGGTAACCTGCTGATTCTTCAAACTGGTCTGGTAACTTCTGATTTTCCATGCTTCAGATGAAGGAAACTTGCCATAAGCTGAAACTTACCAGGACAGATGTAGAGGTGTCAAGGATGACCTCTGTGGCTCTGTTCAGCTGTGCTTTTGACACTTGGATGGCCAAACCTCCAGATGCCAAAGCTACTTCTTTATAATGTTCAAAGTAAGTAATTGAGGGAGAACGACGGCGCCTCCTGCTGCTCTTAAATGTTGTGTAGAAATTCACCTATGAAGAAAGGTCAATGTGATGATTTTACCATCTTTAAACTCCTGAATTGTTCAAAGTAGGGGTGTCCAAAGCTGGTCCTCAAGGGCCACATTTCTGCAGGCTTTGGTTTTTCTTGCTGCAGCTTGCCTCAATCAGACTGATGGGTCAACATGTTTGGGCAGAACTTGGCAACAAGCTTTTGAGGAGAGCCATTAAATTTGAATTAGATGTTCTGGATCAGGGAGACATCTAAAACCTGCAGGATTGCTGCCCTTGAGGTCCAGAGCTGGACTTATTTAGGAGGAGTAAATACTGGTAATTATTTATTACCAAACAGTATTTACCACTGACTGGGTTCTGCTAATCAGAGCATAAATGGTATCCTTGAGGGCGATGTCTTTGGGACCAGCATCAGTGAAAACAAAGATTTGGGATGACAGAGGAGCACCAGTGAGAGCCAACTGAAGAATTAAAAAAAGGTTCAAAGTCGTTAAAGAATCCATTAATTCAGTCTTGTTAAAAAACAACAACAACAAAAAGAAAACAAAAAGATACCATCGCAGATTTGTGGTTATAATGTAGAGTACACAAAAGTACCTGAACTCCTGAGAGACACATTTCCGGGTCATCACCACCACCGTCTGCTTTCAGCTGAGAGATTTCTGTTTTCATCTTATCAGCATCAGTTGTCCTGATCAATGGTCCAAATTCTACATGTAAAAGAAGCATTACATAATGTGAATATATCCAGTCCAAAACATTTTGAACAAACTGTTTAATCACAGCAGGAGCTCAAGCTGCCTACATTGGTCTTCTTCCTGTTTTTTAGGGTGTTTTAGAAATCCATCATATTAGGTGTTTCTCTAAGAATATTATTTATTTGTACTCAAAGGGAAATTTTATAAGAATTACCCCCATTTAACGTTGAAATTGTGTTCAAAAGAATCCTTGAGCTTTACTTTTTTCAACATCTTTATTAACAACTGCATCAAAGCCTCGTTATCTTCACAGCATATTCAGGTGAGGTTTATGATTTCATAAATATTGCAGACTGCATTGCATCTTTAGTGTGATTGTGCGTGCCAAAATAAAAAAAAAGTGTAGCCACTAGAATGTAGTTACAGTTTGATAATGGACACAAACAAAAGCTATCAAAGTGCTAATATTGCTCGACAAACTACTAGTTTTCCTCAGAAATTTGTACTTATTAGTCTTTTTGTACTGTCTATTTACATTGTATTGTCTATTTACATTTTGATGTGGTAGCAGAGCTTATTGTCAAAATATTTAGAGGGGGAGAGAGGCTCTGGTCACGCTGTTGTTTCAGTACCCCTTTCTTGGCAATGGTGAAAATGGCAAATGAAAAATGACATTTGCGCAGATTTTCCAAATCCATTCTTTTACCACATTGGTGCTATTTGTCCCTTATGACAGCTGTAGTTTCAAGATGGCAGACTGTGATGGGTCTTCCCTGCCAGTTTGTAAGTCATATGTATAAAGAAATATAAATTTCTTTGCTTTTGTCACATTTTTTACAGAGGGCAGAATACACCACTGACAACACATAAATAAAATACAGGCATCAATTTTGGCCGGTAAACGACAGAAAATCAAACCCAATGTCTCTTTAATTGTATGTTAATGACAACTAGTATTGTGTGTATTTGTGGACATATTGCTCTTGAAAATAAGAACCTGCGTCTCAAAGAATTAAACAGGTAAAATAAAAATATAAAAGATCAACTATGAAAATAAAAATAATGCCAAAAGAAAGAATAAATTATAAGAATTAAGATGTGCACTGAAACCTGTTGATCTTCATTTTTAAAGTGATGTTATTGTCACATGGTAAGATGTATGAAAGCAGTTTTATTTACAAAAGTGCTATTAATTATTCCTGAGCTTTCACAGTGAGCCTGGACTCAGTGAGCACATCTGACTCGTACCCTCATGGTGTCGTGGTTAAAAGGGAAAGTTACAAGGCAAAAGAGAATAAGTCTGAAAAAGCCCAGGGGCTGGAGAAATATTGACAGATTTTTATACAACATAATCTTGGGAATGCTTCTTGTTTTATCTTGTAGGAACTATATCTAGTAGGCAAAAGTGGCTCATATGTGAGACTTTATGTGGAAATCAATATGTATAAAAGAGGGAGAATTTACACTGAATTGTCTGTCCTATTGATTCTTCTTTTTCTTTATTGTTCTGGTTCTATTGATTATGCTAAAAATTTTTCCATTCTTAACCATCTTGAAAAATAACCATTGATTTTTTATGGAACTGTATTTGTTGGCCTTCCACAGATATTCACATTGGCTGATTGTCACGTTTTCTTTGTTTTGAAGAAATTTATTCCGAGATTATTAAACCGGAAGGGATTATTTGATTTGTGATTCCTGGTTAAGATAAGACAAATATGCCATTAAAGACAGGATATAAATCACTAATGGTTTTTCAAGTCAAAGTAATCATACTTGGGTCATTAAAGGGCACCAGGATGTACTCAGAGGGTTCATCCTGTGTTCCTTTGCTGCGGTCAATGATGCCGTATGCAACCGATCTGGCTTCTTCAATTTCTTCAGACATGCTGCCAGTTGTGTCAATGACAAAACACAATGCAGTCGAGCGTCCAATCCCCATCAATCTGTGAGAATCCAAAAAGTTGTTTTTATTTATTTATTTCCCATAAATACCAGCTTTCAGGATTCTTTCTTATAGTCATGCTCAACACTGTGATACATATTTTTCATATCTTGGTGTTGTACCTCAAAAAGTACTCATCTCCTGCAGCAAAGCGAATGTCTTCCAGCAGCTCAAGGGAAGCATCTGTGGCCGCTTTCACAGCAGCATCATGGAGCTGTGCATTATCTGGGCGACGCTCATCTTTACTGATGCCTCCTCGTGGAACTGATGTGCTTGTGAGATCAGCTGCTCCTCCGTGGCTGCACTTACCTGGCACAGGACAGGAGTAAGAGGAAAAAGTTATAGCAGTGCTTTTCTACATGTATTCATATCTGCTTTTATGAGTTGAATATATTCCAGGAATAGTGTAATATCTGTATTAGTACTGCAATCAGATTTTTAAAAGGTTGTTTAAATAATAAATATGTTTTATTAATATACCTAAAAAAAAGTAAACGGTATAATCTAAATTCAGATAAAATCAAACTTTGTTTTGGATATGATTCATGGAGCGTTTTCACCAAATGATAATATAACAAAAGAGAACACATTTCATACTTAATAATAATATTGTTACTCTTTGTGTTAGCGCTGCAATGGACTAACAACCTTTAAAGGTTGTACCCTGTCTCTTACCCAAAGGCTTCTAGGATAGGTTCCAGCTCTCCCACAACCCTTAATCAGATTAAGCAGTTTCAGATAATGAATGAATAATAATATTAATAATTATAATATATTTTATTTGTGAGTGCCTTTCTGGACAGTCAATGTCACCCTATGCAAACCAGTTCTGAGAAACTCCTGTGTTACTTACTGGGGTGGTATTTGTTTTACACCCTAAAATGCTTTGGTTGTTTAATCATATATCAATATATAAATCATTGATGATTAACACAATTTACTTCATGGCTGAGCACAATTAAACACAATCTTCTTAGTGTGCTGATACCAGCCATCCATTTTCTGCTGCTTATCTGGGGTTGGCATCAGCAAAAGCAGGGAAGCCCAACTTCCCTCTCCTCAGCCACATTTGCCAGCTCTTCACATGGGGATCCCGAGGAAATTCCAGGCCAACTAAAAGATATAATCCCTCCGGCATGTTCTGGGTTTTCCCCAGGGTCTCCTCCCACAGGGACGTGGCCTAACCCTAACACTTCACCAGGAAGGTGTCCAGGAGGCATCCTTACCAGATGCCCAAACCATTTCAACTGGCTCCTCTCAATGCAAAGGAGCAACAGTTCTACTCCGAGCCCCTCTTGGAAGGCCAAGCTTCTCACCCTATCTCTAAGGGAGAGCCTGGCCACCATGCGGAGGAAACTAATTTCAGCCGCTTGTATTTGCAAGCTTGTTCTTTCGGTCACCACCCACAGCTCATGACCATAGGTAAGGGTAGGAACATATTTTGACTGGCAAATTGAGAGCTTTGCTCTCTGGCTCAGCTACTTCTTCACCATGACAGACCAGCACAGAGTCCACAATACTGCAGACACAACACCAATCTGCCTCTCAATCTCATGTTCCACCCTTCCCTTTCTCATGAACAAGGACCCCAAGATACTTGAACTCCTCCACTTGAAGCAGGACCTCATTCCTGACCCATAGAGTGCACTTTACCCTTTTCCGGCTGAGGACCATGTTCTCGGATTTATAGATGCTGACCCTCATCTTAGCCCCTTTACACTTGGCTGTGAATCATTCAAGCAAGAGTTGGAGATCATAACCCGGTGATGCCCCCAAGACCACATCATCTGCAAAAAGCAGAGTCCCACTCCTGAGGCCACCAAACTGGACCCCTCCATATCTTGGGGGGGCACTCCTCCCAGTTACACTCCTCCAGGCCTCACTGTCTTTGCCCACATGAGCATTAAACTACCCTAGCAGAACATGGGAGTCTCCAGAGGGACTGCTCTCCAAAACACCCTCCAAGGACTCCAAAAAGGGTGGGTACTCTGACCTGCTGGGAATAAGCACAAACAACAGTCAGGGCCCGTCACCCCACCCGAAGGAAGAGTGAGACTACCCTCTCATCCACTGGGGTAAACCCCAATTTACAGGCACCAAGTTGGAAACGGGAACAACTCCAGAGTGGAAAAAGACCAGCCCTTCTTAAGGATACTGGTTCAAGAGCCCAAGCCATGCATCAAGGTTGGTCCAACTATATCTTGCTGGAAGAGCTCAACCTTGTGCACCAGCTCAGGTTCCTTCCCCTCCAGAGAGGTGACATCCCGCGTCCCTAGAGCTAGTTCCTGCAACAGAGGATAAGGCTACCAGGGTCGCTGCCTTCGACTGCCGCCCAGCTCAATCTGCACCCAACCCCTACGGCCCTTGCCACAGGTGGTGAGACCACAAGAAGGGGGGCCCGTGTAAGCCTTTTGGGCTGTGCCTGACCAGGGCCCATGGGCTAAGGCCTACTGCCAGAGGCTTGCTCTTGTGCCCCACTTCCATGCCTGGCTCCGGCGGGGGGCCCTGATGACCCGTGTCTAAGCAAGGGAACCTAAATTCTACCGTTGTTTATCATCATAGGGATCTTTCTGATGCAATTATAATACAATGCCTCAATGCCTCTAATTTGTGTTCAAGAATATTTTAAAAATATTTTTCAGGTATTATTATACTATATAAAACATATGGAACCTTCAGGCTTTCCACCAGCTAAGACTCCCATGTAGCCAGATGTAAGTTTCTTTTCCTTCAGGATGTTGGAGAGGATCTGTTTGGAGCACGTCCCACTTGCACAATCACTGCAGGTGGCAGTGTTTTTATCTGTGGATGCAAGACACATATGTGAGACAGTAGTAAAATAATTTCATGCTAGCACAAAAAAATCCCTTTTCCAATGAGTTTGATATGAAGAATTTTAAAAACTAACTGGTATACCTGCTGAATTTCTTAGGGGAGTTACAAGTAATTTATGTTTTACTCAAGATGAAATGGCATGAATATTTTCCCCTCAGTATCATGCTACCTAACTCACAGAATATGTCCTCCACTTTTCTGGATGGAAATATTAACCATACTCACCTGCCAGGTTATCCAGAGGAAGATATCGGCGTATGAGGCTATCATATGGCTCTGTGTTACCCAGTTCCACCCAGTTACTGTGACTGTAGAAGTCCTGAATATGCATAGAAGCGAATGATATGCAAGATTGTTTATAAACAAATCAAAACATACAAACAGAAACGACATGAACAAACATGATCAAACATGATCAAATTCTATAATAAATCCTGAAATTCTGTTGTGTCTGATTAACGGTCTGATGGTCGAATTTACAAATAAGGAACAATGGTTTGCAATTGATTTACGAAGAGTGATTGTGTAAATTCACACATTATAGACACCCTTTTAAATTAAGGGTGGTTTTTTTTTACATTTTGTGGTTTGCAACATGACGAGAAAACATGATCTACATAAAAAGAAATGTGACTGCTACACAAAGAAATGCTATATGGGAATAGATTTGGGAAGAAGTTGTTGGTAAAATAACAGAAAGAGTGGATGAAGTAAAAATCAGTATATAATAAATTGTCTGCAAGTAAAACAGATGAGGGCATAGGGTGTACTGTCATCTTAAGAAAGAAAGAAAATATGAATAAACATGACAGTTTGATTTCTAATGCAGGCCCAATTTTATTTATTTAAGCTCAAAACTTGCAGTAGAGAAAGTTGTTTCTAGGAATAAAATAATCAAGATATTTTGCTACCACATTGGTAATTATGCCTTTGGCATCACAAATGCATATGCAGCAAATGTATGAGTTTGCAAATACTGAACATGCTCGGTGTCTGCAGGGGGCACAGTCAGCATATGGATGGAATCATATGCGCTTATTAGTCTGAGAAATCCAGTTAATACAAAAAGAAGGACTTCTTTGGTCTTAGTTAATGATTGTAGGGTGCATCAAGTCATCACAACTGTGGTCTTCTAGTGAAACATGGCATTTAGGACTTGGATAGCACATCTAAAATACAGGATTTGCAGATACCAGCTGTACTGGACGCTGGAATAACCCAAATGCAAAAAAAGTGCAGATTTGTAAGTACTTTTGTTTCATTGCAGGTGTTGCATGACTCCTCTTTGTGGCTCCACATCCATCCTAAGTTCCTGTCCCTGTTTCAATATTTCCTTCCTACGACAATAACTGTAACCATGTGTGTGCAATTAGGCACAGAGATTGTTTGCACCTCCTTTTGAAACGTATTAAATATATGCAGTTATAGCTAAATGGCTTCCTGGTTTAACAGATTACTTTGCAGGTTGCTAAATTAATATATGTACATTTTCTCCTTCCACTACACACAAAAATGCGTGTGAACGCCTCATATTGCATATTCATTGCGGCAGACTACAAACTGCATGCAGACACATTTTGCACCTTTGAAAGATGCAACAATCAGTAAACACCGTTTAGTACATCAGTTTGCACATTTTTTGCTTGTACATTGAGTTTGCACACATTTTCGTACACATAAACCTTTAGAAGTGCTGGCCCTGAGATTACATGCCCTCCACTCACTTTGCTTGTCTTTTATTTTCCTTTGCGTCCCTCTTTTTTTTTTGCCTTCATTTCACTTACCTTTAGTGAGTAAACCTTCTCCTGATCCACAACAACACACATAGACTGGGAGGTCAGTCTCCAGTCACGCCCTGAATAAGTATATAATTGTAAAGACTTGCGGCAGGATCCAGTAAAGAGTTGCATGTCTGTGTGCAAAGCCACTGGACATGCAAAAAGTAGCCAGGGGGAGGGAAATCTACTTATGCTGCTGGCCTAACTCGACCACAGATTAGTGCTGGAAAATGGATTAATGGATAGCTCAGCTTAATTAACCTTTATTTATAAAACATCAAATCACAAAAGAGTAATCTGAAGGAACTTTATAGATATAATAAATGCACACAATTCACTGTAATTCAATAAAACTAATTTTTTATGTTGTTTTGAAGCTTCTTTCCTTTAAAGTCTTACTTTTTGAACACTTTGGATTATACCTGTCATTTAAAAGTACATAATAAATAAAGGCAGTTTTTTCCACACTTCTTACCTGTAGTGTGTGAAGAACTTTACCCAATGTTTCCCTGGCAGCTTTGAAGTTTTCCTTGCGAATGTTAGCTTTGATTGTGGCCATTCCTGATGTGATTAGGTTCCGTCCCTCTATGAAAGCTTCAGAGTTGAAGTGATGTGGAGCACTAAAAAATTTATGAGTAAGTGCAAATAGTATTTGAATTTTTGCAACACATATTTCTTTTTAATTAAAATGTTTTCATTTTAATTTGACTTTTCTTCACCTGTTGGCAAAGTCACGGTCTATCAGTCCATTTTGGCTGTAGATCTCTTGAAGCGCTGAGAGGAATCTGGCACCAGATACTTCTCCTGATGCTTTGGGACCCAAACAGGCCTGGACCAACTCCTCTGGAGATGAGCCCTAGAAATCATATATAAGACATCGAAAAATGACGTGTAGGTGTTTGATTTAGTTAGATTTTAATTGAAGGGATTTTATGCTTTCCACTTTTTTTCTGTGTTATCAGACTAAGTTACATTTAATTTGAAAGCAGATGTTTGTTTTTCAGTATCTCTATGTTAGATGACTGTAATGTTTTTACATATCCTTTGTCATCCATCGTACCGTAAGCTCGAAATCATCACCAGCATCATCAGCCATATCCTGACATGTCTCAGTAACTTTTTTCAAGATGGCGTTTTTTGTGATGCTGACATGACTGGACATTCCTTCCTTGATGGGCATAAAGGCCACGCTTGGGGTTGATAAAGCACAGGCCAGCAGGACCACACGCAGTAATGAAGTCATGATGATCCTATCAAGATAAAAATAATGCCATTAGTTATCAGAAGAATGGTTTAACTAATTTGATTTGTGGTCTTCATGTGTCCTCATATGGCTCCTGGAAGATACAATATATTGCCAAAAGTATCAGACATTGGTCTTTACATTCACATGAACTTTAACCAGAATCTGCTTTATTGTCCCAAAACACTGTCTGGGGCTGCGACCCAAGAAATAAAAATAGACATAGAATCAGGCTCAACAAGAGAAAAAAATGAAACAAAATACAATTAAAAAAATCTGAAAATACAATAATTTAAACATTAAAACTGGAATAAAATACATGCTTGTGTACGGATCTAATGACATCTCATTCTCAAGGCCTTTACACACAAGGACTGATGCTAATAAACAACAGAACTGAACAATTTGGATGGGAATTGTTTAGGTTTCTGTCTATGTGAGGTGAGATGAAATTGTGAATAAATGATGAAAATTCTCAAATAAACTCGCAAGGCAAGGAATCTGCCTTGGACAAGACAAGGCAGATTCCACATCAAGCCACAACAACAGTATGGCGATGCTGCAAAAGAAAAGACAAATAGAGGCACTGGGTACATCCTATTCTAGAAAAGAGAGGAGAATTTAGAGAGTTTCACTTTTTAATCCAGGAGCTGAAGCTGGACCATGGCCGCTTCAAGCCAAACGTTAGGATGTCTGTGGGAAAGTTCGAGGATCTGCTTTAGCAGCTAGCAGCTTGTTTTAAGAAGCAGAGAAGAAACTAGAAATGCACTCGGAGAGCACAAAGCTCCTCCAAGGCCTTTAAAAAGTTCCTGGATCCAAACGGTGATCCAGATCACCACCAAAATTAAATCAGTTCTTCCTTTTCACGTTTCCAACCACTCCTGAAAATTTCATGAAAACTTTTTCAGTTATCTTGAACACAAACAAACGGACAAACAGATGAACGCTGGTAAAACAGAACCTCCTTGGCGGAGGTAATAATAGAGATATCCTCGCTATTATAATACAAAGTTTGAATGAAATAGCAGCAAAAGTGACACCTGTATCGCTCACAACCAGTCAACTTGCATTCTGTGATTGGTTAAATATATATCCATTGGATGCAAAAATTTAAAATAAAATCTACCTCATTTAAAAAAATAATAAAACTTACAAAATCGTTGGACAGAATTTTGTTAATGATATGAACATTCACATTCACTTTACACTAATGTAATAAAAAAAAAAAAAATGTCGTGCAAATTATTCGGATAATATATTTGCATTAGGTATGTTAAGGTCTTTAATCTGTCGGGTTTAAAATGAACCTGGCCCGCCGTTTACAGCAGTAACAGCTTAAACAAATCTGAAAAGATGTTATATACACAGTATGTTTTATGGAATTTTTTACTGTTCTGTCTGATTCACACTCATGAGGTGTGACACCGATGTCTGGTTGAGAGAGGCTGACTGACTGTCTCAGCTCTAATTCACCCCAAAGATGACTGTGCAGGCCAGACATGTTTTTCCACACCCAACTTGTTCATCCATGTCTTTACTTGCACTGATGCACAGTGAAGTTGGAAGAAGCTGGAACCATGAAATATTTTGAAAATAAAAATTAGTTTTAATTTCATGGTCCCGTCAGCAAGATATTTTTTAATCTTGATGAGGTATTAAGACTTCTTTTCATTGGAACATCCACATTCCATAACACCCCTTCCATCAAGTTTTATGCATAGCTTGATGCTAATGCATTAGGTCAAATGTTCTCCTGACATCTACCAAAACCCAGACTCTAGCTGCGTTTCCATACATTTGTTTTTTTGCAAAATAAAAGTAATATTTCAAAGTTTCGACAAACAACAGTTGCCATTTGGTGGTGAATCCATTAAACGATGTTTGGTGCATAAGTTGCAGTTCTCATAAAATCTTGTATTGGTGACAAGATTTTGTGAAATCTAGATTTATTTAGCACTTATCTGCTGACTACTCTCAAAGTGTTTACATTGAATACATTGTTCATTTATGCCACAGCCATACTTGGCTACATTTGTAGCCATGGAAGTGATTGAAAAGCCTAAATTAATTGATTTTAACAATATATTGTATGTTATTTTATACATTCAGTTATCATCAATCATTTTTGTATCTAGTAATTCATTTTGAACATTAAGAGGGAGATTATTGAGCATTAAAAATCACTAGTTCCAATTAAAAATAATCAGCAACAAATATATTTGTGATAGTTGATAGAGTGTCTATTGCTCAAGGGGATCCTTAATGCAGGGGGCTATGCCTTACTCATTTTGCCAGGTCGTTGCCATGGGGACGGCCATTTACAGGTTGGCCCTTGTATTGTAGCCATTTGGCTGTGGTGCGGATCTGGGCCAACCCTGAGTTATGGCCGTCCCAGTGGTGATGCGCTTCATGGTTATGGGTGAGCTATGTTTGCTTTATGGCACCGTGTCACTTAGAAATAATTTGATATCAGCACAAGGTTATCAGCAAAGAAAACACCAGAGGACATTAGTGGAGGAAGGGAGGAAAAGGAATACAAAAAATTAAAAGAAAAAACAAAAAAAGAACAAGATCAGAAAAATGATGTGATTCAACAAATATTTGATGCTGAGTTAGCATTGATCAGGGGGCACCACAGTGGTGAAATCTGCCAAATTTTAGCAGTAGTGGGTACTAGAATTACACACACTATGTATAACTTTTCAAACAAGCAAACACATTTTTTTTGTACTTGATTTTACTTTACTCATAAGTTTTCACATGGAAAACCTTTGCAGAAAAAGCTGATAAATCCAAACGTCCAAACCCGTCTTGTCTTGATTACAGCAGAAAAGACATTTGATGGTAGGTAATAATAAACTTGCAGTCAACTGAGATGAAGCAACAGATGATGAAGAAAGATCAAGTCTGTCCAGGAAAAACAAATGAAATGATTTTCTCTGAACTTCACTTTATCACCTGAATGGTTTGATTTTTATTGTTTCTGGTTTCAGACATCCCCATACATACTCAGCATGCCTTCTGGTTGCAACACCTTCAGCTTGTTGTCATGAAAACATACATGATGAAATCACTGAGCTCTAAGATGTCTACACTAGCAGATGGCAAAAGATTTTCTTCTTTGAATGAAGACAAGTGTTAAACTAAAAAGTCCATAATGAGAGAACATATTTTCGGTCTGTATCAAGTTGTTACAGTTTAACAACACATTGTTAATAGTTTTTAGTTTCAGGAGAGCATGTTCGCACATGTCTCGCCTTGGTATTACACTCTGTTATGTAGGACAGATGTGGACATGTCTCAGTTATCCTATTTCAGTTTCTGATAAGTTTCTTCCTGACTTTTATTTCCTTGTATCAGATTTTACATATAATTGCCCTCATTTAAATTCCAGTAAAAATTTTCATGCCATTTGCTTATTTGCTCTGATTGTCCTCAGAAAAAAAAAAGATCAGCTTTTGGGAGGAGCAAAGACACAATGGAGGCGTGTCAGTGTGTGATTTGGTGGGAGTCTCCAGGACTGGAAATTTGTACGAAGTGACAGAACTGGAGGGTTGAGAGTGTGTGACATTCTGACAAAGAAAAAAAACCCTCTGGGAACGCTGTTTTCACCTTTTTTCTGCCCTCTGTGAGCGTAACCAAGTGTCCGGTAAGTGTTATTCATCCCATAAAACAAGCTTAGTTTCTAGCAAAATGATGTTGTCCTGTTAAAGTCTAACAGGTTTAACAAGCCAGATTAGTTTAACAGTTAGGACTAAGCTATATTCATTACTACAGTGTAATTTGTTTTATAATTTAGATGTGCTCCCTGCCTTTATGTACAAGTTATAACATTTTATCTGTATCATTTAGCATAAAATACAAAAATAACTGCATTCTGAATGGTCAAACAGTTTTTATAGTTCTTATAGGTGAGCGTTTAAATCATGTTGCTCACATACGGGGAAATGTCATCCAGTTATTTTTGTGAAAGGATGCATGTGGCGACTTGATAGACATGCTTGTCATATTCATGTAGAAAGAAATTATTTTTAAAGATGAAACATGAACATGAACAGAAATCTTATTGTATTTGTCCGGTCATATTCACCTGTAATAAATCCTACCTCTTAATTACCTTGGATTTGATTCATAAATCTGTGTTGACTTTGTTTTATGGCCACTGTGCAGGCTGTATTCTGTGATTGGCTGTGTGGTACCTCCGAGATCATGACATTGACAAATATGCAGTAAGCTGTTAGCACCTAAACTGTAAAAAGCTGAAGGAGCAGTATCAATGTAAGCTAGTGGCTTTGGCAGCCAACTGGAAAACAACACACTCTTTGTTCATTAAAAGACAGAGACTTAGTTTTCACCAAACCACACAGTTCTTATCATCAGACTCTCCACAGTTGGCCCTGCAGTTTGCTGAGTCCTTATGAACATCCCTGCATGCTCTTCTCATACTGTTGGTATTCATTCTCTTGGTTTATAAACTTAAAAGGAAAAAGTGGACGTGTCTCCAAGCAGTCCAACAGTTAGCACTGCCTCACACACGACATATCTCATCTGGTGTTCATGTGCAGACATGGTGCAGAACTGACATCATCAAAGTAGTGCAAGAGGATCTGACTAACTACGTTTCCATGACTGTTTGTAAGCTTGTAAGATTTTAATTTAAAGAAGTAAGAACAAGTAACATATTTTTAAGAGATCAGATTATATATAATAACAGTCTACTGAGGGAGTTCTTCACCTCATTTTGTGTGTTTTTCTGTAGATTTTTACATTTACATTTATAAATGTTACACACTTTTCATTGTATTGGATAAAACATGCAAAAAAGATGTTTCTTCCTAGGTCATAAACAAGGCTGATTTTCTTCCTCCCAGGCTACAGAAAAGTAGGATATGTAATCAAGCCTTTCATTGAATCCAGACAGACCCTGCAAACTTCTGTTTTGGTCTTGGGGATGAGTTTCTAAGCTTAGGAACACAATACGTATTGCAACAACCATGCAGCCTGACAAAGGCTCCTCATCACTTTTTATATTTTCACCACAAGCCAGATACTGAAAGTCAGTGTTAATGGGCCTTAAGTTAGCTAGTAGCATAGGTAAAGCTGCAGCAGGTCAGTCAACTAAATGTTGACTGACCTGACATCTTTCAAATGTTTTTTCCTGCATCCCGATTAAGAACAATAAAAATAAAAACATTTAAAATGTCATGAAGCAGTAAGATCTAAAAAGGCTCGATAAAGTTGTCAGTTACTTATATCCCCACTTTTGGTTTAGTTTGGACTTAATTTCATCACAATGACTACATCGTACTTACATCCATCACACTTTCCCTCATTCAGTTTTAAAAAAATATGAGATTTTCTCAGTTTAATTTCATTGTCAGGTTTTCCAAACTAAGCAGACATTTAACATTTTAACATTAGCTCTTATCCTGAAGCTGCTCCTATGTATTTACATGAATTTATTTATACCCTAATTCATTTTAAAGTACTCATGCTTTTTAAAACTCTGTGGATCTCTCTCTCTCCCCCTCTCTGTCTCTCGTGTACACACACACACACACACACACACACACACACACACACACACACACACACACACACACGCACGCACGCACGCACACACACGCACACACACACACACATATCTATCTATCTATCTATCTATCTATCTATATATATATATATATATATATATATATATATATATATATATATATATATATATATATATATATATATATATGTGTATATATATAGTATTTTTAATTATATTACAGTAATTAAGTGTTTTCAGTAAATCAAAAGTAAAAACATTACAGCATATTTCTCCAACAGCTGGTATGCAGGAACACAACAGAAACAAGCTGTGGCATGCTCATATTAACAACACCATTTTGCTGGGTTGTGGTTTTTTTTGCTTGTTTTTTTCCTTTAAATTAAAAACCTCATCGTAGCCCAACTCCTGACTTTTATAATCAGTGTTTATAGTTTTGTAATGCATTGCACATTGACCCAAAGGTGTGTAAGAAAAATTTCATGAAAACTCACACCAACAAATGTAACCCAAGCACAGCTGTTGCAGCTGCTGTAAGCCCAACAATCTGTCACAGAGGATTTGCAATCCACTGTCCTGGCAGCAAGTTTGACATTTTATTCACGCTTTAAACAACAAAAAGGCAACATTGTGACAAGTCATTACTATGAACCATTCAAAAAGGTGCATCTATCTTTCACAAAATCACTCGGTCCCCACATCCCTGACCCAATAAATATGATGCAGTTCATCATTTTATCATTTATTGCTGACAAATCAGATAAAAATCAAAATACATACTTCTTGATATTTACAAAGATTATGACTACTGCACTTATATTTGACCACAAGAGCCCCTTTTTTAAAATTCTACTGGGAAAAAAAATATAGGCTCCTCATTTTAACATAACTAATAAGGTTGTTTATATTATATTTGATATATACAGTTTCTGACACATTTTGCTTCTCTTTATGGTAAAATCATGACTGAAAACCTTGTTGTCCTCAAAGTGACTCTCATGATCGGTCCCCTGGTGGATGAAATAATAGTCAATAATCCACTACAATAATTGGACATATTACATTATAATATCTGATAATTCTGCAAAACTATTTTTGAAATTTTTATGTGATGTTAAAGGGCTAAATAAAGATTTTTCTCCCAATGTCTTTTTTTTTGGGGGGGTGGGGGGGGGGGGGGGGGGGGCAGTATGGGTTTGTCAGCATGAATAATATTGGAAAAACTGCATCTTAATCAACATCCTTACAGCCAGTAAACACTGTTTGCGGAGCAGTTTCTTACAAACTCTCACTACAACTTATACTACAAAGTATAAATGAGATAATCACAGATTTTCTATCACTTCCCAGTCCTCCAATGGTTAAGGTAGGTTATAACACCCACGTTCCTGGTGTGTCTAACAGAAAACCCAAATGTGGATATAATGGATGAACCTGAGCCTGGCACAGATTCACACACATGCCTCATTGCATAAAATCAGTAACCTATCGTGTGTAGATTCAGAGTAAATACAAGGCTTAAAGCAAGCTGATGCAAAGAAAAAAAGGCAAAAGCTACAAGAAACCAGTAGCTGTTGGTAAGTACAACATAAAAAAAAACCCTTGTTTGGAAGTGAAGTAAGACATGGAGATGAGTATCAACGTTTAAAAAGAAACATAAAATCACAGAACTGATAAGTTTTAGAATGCACAAGGCAATAAAACAGAGAGGGAGAGCTGCTTACATAAATCCCAGTGCTGCTTCCTTCAGAGCTTTCTGTCAGAGATGTTTTTCGAACAAATATTTTAGGACAAGATTACAGCTCTGAATTATTGACTCTTAAAGCTTGTATCTGGACTATCTTTCTAGTCTAGCATTGTGGTATTTAGAAAGGAGGAGGAGCGACAGCAAGGAGGGACGTAGAACGAGTCCAGGCATCGATCCTGACAAGAATGCACAAACACTGAAATGTACACAAAGTAAAGTAAAACATGTTGGTTCTGTCAGTCGACCAAGCAGTGCAGAAGTTCAGGTGGGATTTAAAAAATGGCAATAGATTATTTTTTAGTAACGTGCCTTTTCTGAGACTGGTCTGTACCTTTAAGATACATTAACATTAAGGTTTAAAGTAGGTATCAGTAAACTGCTTGTATGCTTTTTCTCCTTTCAGATTACTGATGTCAAACATGGGGTCAAGCTCAAACACTTCAGAGGATCAGTTCTGCCCCCAGCTTCAGATGATGAGGAACCACGGAGTCAATAACAACACAAAGGTCAATTTGGTCGTGGTTTGCATCCATGGACTGGTCTCCTGCTTGGGGATTTTGGAAAATGCTCTGATTATCTGGGTGGTGGGCTTCCGCCTGCGACACCGCACCGTGGCCTCTGTATGGGTGCTCAATCTGGCCATGTCAGACTTTCTGGCCACCCTGACTCTCCCGCTGTTCACCATCTACCTTTATTTTACTCATAGCTGGGAACTTGGTAACCCACTTTGCAAAGCACAGTCATCTGTCTTCTTCCTGAATATGTTCGTGTCGGCCTTCCTGCTGGCAGCCATTTCCCTGGACCGCTTACTTCTGGTGGTAAAACCAGTATGGAGCCAGAATCACCGCTCAGTGGCAGGAGCATGGAAGGCGTGTGCACTGGGCTGGCTGTGGGCAGCATTAAATACAACTCCCTATACCCTGTTTCGCTCAGTGATTGCGAAGAGAGATGGAAGGAAATTGTGCTATCATGATTTTGCCTTGTATTCATCCTCTGCTACACTGGAGCGAGATTGCAATGTGATGCAAGGAGCAACAGCGATCTCCAAGTTGCTACTGGCTTTCCTGATCCCTCTTGTGGTAATTGCAGGGAGCTATGTCCAAATTGGCCTAAGCCTGAGGAACAGGAACAGGAGGAGAAGGCAAAATACCAGGAAACCTTTGAAGCATTGTCCATCTTTTAAACCAGAAGTAAATACTTTGTCCCCCACCACCCCTGATCCATCATATCAAAGGCAACTATCTCAGAGTTTCACTAAGATGGTTTCATCCGTGATTGCAGCATTTGTTCTGTGCTGGGCTCCTTATCACATCTTCTGCACAATTGAACTCTCAGCCCAAAATACGGAAGATACTCTCAAACTGGTGGAGACTTGGCTCCCACTGGCTGCTACACTTGCATTCTTAAATCCATTGCTAAACCCCATCCTGTATGCCTTCAGCTGCCCACACTTCTGCGTGAGGATACAGCAAAGCCTGGGAGCATTGTTTGATGGACTGGTAGAGGAAACAGAAGGATTACTGATGGTCCCAAGGAAGACTCTGAGAGCTCACATTATTCGGAGAAGCAGTCGGGAAGGGAGCCTCGCATCGCCATGTTCGCCAGGAGAGACGTGCCAGTCACCTGACATTTGACATCATGGGGAGGGTGTGTGTGTGCGGCACCTTATACAACACATTGCTAAGGCCATGGGGAGGCATTTCCGACAAATCGCATATATATATATATATATATATATATATATATATATATATATATATACATATATATATATATATATATATATATATATATATATATATATATATATATATATATATATATGGACTGCGAGCTTTCCAGAGTTTACCTCACCTTTCGCCGAAAGGATGCTGGGATAGGCTCCAGCTTCCCCTCGACCCTTACTTGGATTAAGCGGTTATGAAAATGAATGAATGAATGAATATATATTGGCTCATCTTTTCTAATGGTGACATAGAGGCATGGCATCTGTCTTTACAAAAAACAGTTACGATGAAGAAGCTACTGGAAACTGGAAAAGACTTGTTTTGTGCCAAATGAACAGCAAACAAATGCCCAGTGGAGAGCTTCATGTTTTGACCTCACTGATTTCAGCCTAAAGTTAGACACTGGTATGCGTTGTTTCCTAGTCCATTTCCTAAAAAAACGTAAATATTCTTCCTATTCTTACAGGATATTCAATAAATATTTCCTTTTTCTTTAATTTTCACTGGTATTTGTGATGCAAAACATATTTTAGCTGATAAAATATTTTTAATTTAAACTAAATTCACATAACCAGTTTGAACATTTAGAATAACGTTTTATAGTCAACATTTTGACAAGAAGTAATGATCACTTGGATCTTCCTGAAAAATGATAATATTTTAATATATTACTCGGTGTCGCAATGCTGGAAAAGTATGAAACTGTAAGCTGTAGCACAGGTTTATTCCATTTCTACAACCACCCTGTTATACATATTGTACATGTCATTTATGTCCCCATAAGTACAGCCACGAGCAGAACCCACAGAGTTTGTAAATACTAGCCAGTGCTACCTGTTCTCCATTCATATGTGGTAACTAATATTCATGTTTCAAAAGTAAAACTGTTTAACTAAACCAAGACGTCATGGCACTGGTCCCCGATAATTCATTAAATTTTTGCACTGTTTTTGTCTGTTTGAATTGATCATCTGAATATATGATCAAACTTGGTTTTAGATTAGATTCACTGTACAGAGACTTCATGGTCTCTGTAGAGTTCCTTCTGCAGTTTATTTGTGGTCCACCTCATCTAGTAGATATATATATATATATATATATATATATATATATCACCCCTGTCCTCCAGAACCTTCATTGGCTCCTGATCCCAGACCACGTCATATTCCAAATCTTCCTACTCCCCCACAAACCACTCCATTAGCAGTCTTCAACTTGCTTCTCCTCTACCCCCCTCCTGCACCCCATTTTTACTTATGCATCTTGCACAGGCTATTAATGCATTTCTTCAAGACCAAGTGTTGATGGTGATAGTTTCGACGCCACCCTTCCCTGAATCCAGATAAACTTAACATCAGTCAGCTATATTGGTGGTTTTTTTCTTTTTCTTTTTTTTTTCTTTTATGTCTGTTTGTTTTTGGTTGATTTTTTTTTTTTTTTTCGCTATTTAAGTCATTGTTTAAAATTTTTTAAATTTTAAATTTGATGTGTGACATATGGTGAGATTTGTTTTTAAAATGCCATCAGTTTTGTTAAAGAAGAATTTGGTTTTGAATCCTCTTTATTCATCTTTTTTCTATCAAAATGACTGTACATTAATATTAATTTTGATTTATAATTAGTCCATTTATTTTCTTGAAAAGATTTTATTCATAATGACAACTAATTACTTTGTTTACTAACTTTTAAAAATTCAGCACTGGTCTGTATCATCAAACTGTATCACAACCTCTACAACCAGATCTGTGAAGCTGATCTGCTGTGTTCCAGTAATCTGTGTGATTCTTGATGTTTTAGATGTCTTCATGGGAGCAAAAGTTCAGCTAAAGACAGAGTCAAAAAAGAAAAAGCTCTTGACAGTGACGGTGTGTCAAGAGAAGTGTAGCAGTGGCTTTCTGTTTCCAGTGAGGAGGATGAATGGGTTCCCACACTACGACCAGACTTTACTGAGCCGCAGTAAAAAGCTGTGGGAAAAGGTTGGTTTAAAAGGTTGGTATTCAGACCACATCATCGTACCGATTCCTTCTGTTGTCAAAGAGTCAGTTCAGTCTGTGAGGAACTTTTAAAGACATTATTTAGCTGACTGGGTCAGCAGCTGAGAAAGCAAGGCAAGGCAAAATAGATGAAACTAGTAAAGCTTTACCTTTACTTTTAAAATGGGGTCACATTTCCTGCCATCAAAGGACCATTTACAGGCTCTCAAGAAGACAAACGTTGGTGTTCCCAACCCCGACGACGACTGAGTGACTAATTGTCGGCTATACCAAAACAGAAAACCCGCAGCCATCCTGTAAATGTTGGGCTCATAATTTTCATAAATAAAGACAACAAAGTCTTCTTGGTGGATTCGGTTCACCAATGTGACAAAGTATTCGGTTCACCATGGCCAAAATCACTTTCTCTTGTAGACGTGATGCCAAATTCAGATTTTCTGACTCTGATCCAATTTTAGATGATAATAAGGAATATGGAATTATCATTTTACTCATCACAGCCTCTCCTCCTGATAGGACAACAAGCCATAGATAGATAGATAGATAGATAGATAGATAGATAGATAGATAGATAGATAGATAGATAGATAGATAGATAGATAGATAGATAGATAGATAGATAGATGGATGGATAGACAGACAGACAGACAGACAGAAAGACAGACACACTGGACAGGTCATCAGTCCATCAAAGGGCCACACTGAGAGCCAAAATGATAAGATTTGACTTCAAATAAATCAGTACATAAAACATTTACCATGACTGATCTCACAATAAGCTTTTTAGAGTTGTTGGGGATCAAAAAGAACGAGGACATGAGAAGGAAGAAGTGAGAGGAAACAAAGTTACTTATCCTTGTAAAACATTAAAGTCCAATTGGTTGAGAATTGTCACAGTGAGCGCTACAAGAACACATTCTTACCATTCTCTATACAGATGTACAATAACTCCCCACTTTGTGACAGATAACTAACATTCATTTCAAAGCCTCTGTGTAAACTGGCACTGCATTTAGTCACATGTTGTATATATTGTAAATTTCTAAATTTCCATATTCTATATTGCCAATTTTACTTGATAGTTTTATTTATCTTTGTAAAAGTGTACATATTCCAGATTGCTTTATGGATAGTACCTATTCTATTTTATTATTATTATTTACTTTTTTTTCTCTTACCTACTATTGCTGTTTCTATTTCTTCCTCTATTGCTGTTCTGAGCTACTGTGACAACAGAATTTCCCTTGTGGATGAATAAAGTCTGTCTAAGTCTAAGTCTAAGTTATAAACAAATTAAAATTTAAAAGACCAGCATGTGCATGTTTTTAATTGTAAAGGGCCTTTTGTTTTTTCTTTGATATAAAATCAGTGTATGGCTGCACGGTGGTGTAGTGGTTAGCACTGTGGGCTCACAGCAAGAAGGTCACTGGGTCAATCCTTGGCTGGGGGGAGGCTCAAATGGTGGTCTTTCTGTGTGGACTTAGCATGTACTTTCTATGTATGTGTGGGTTCTCTCCAGGTACTTTGGCTTCCTCGCACCATCCAAAGACATGCATGTTAGGTTAATTGGTTACTCTAAATTGCCCCTAGGTGTAAGTGGTTGTTTGTCTATTTTTGTTGGCCCTGCAATAGACTGGCAACCTGTCCAGGGTGTACCATGCCTCTCACCCAAAAGCTGCTATGATAGGCTCCAGCAACCCTTACTCAGATTTTAGGTTCAGAAAATGAGTGAGTGGAATCAGTGTTGGTTCGTGCTGATTTCAGCCACTAGAGAGCAGAAAAGACCTGATTACATAAACTGACGTGAAAAGATATAGGAGGATTACATTTTTCAGGTCACTCCAATCTGAGCTGCTGGACTTTGAAACACCTTTGTGACTGATTGGATTCCATCATATCTAATATTTCTGATATCCATTTTGATTGACCGTCTCATCACAATCATTCCTGTGTGTTATGCAGTCGCAGCGAGACACACTAACACACAGGCTGGGGTATAATGTAATCCACCGCAGTGTGGGATTATCACGAAGAAGTTGTAATTTCAAAATAATATAGAGGCTGAAGAGCCAGCTTATACAGAAAAACCCAGGATTAAGGCTGGGGTCAGGCTGGCCAAGTTATACTTTCACTTTCCACTTCTCTCCTTCTTGTGTGTTTTTTAGTCTGCCATCTGTACGTGTCAGTATGCACATCTACAGACGCTTTGTCAAGGCTGAACAATCCACACAAACTACAACAGACATGCAAGTTGGAAAAGGAAAGACATGTCATCAGCAGGGGAAAAAGGTCAGAAAGTAGAAGAAAAGAAGTGAAAGTGAAAGTCAGCAGGAAAGTCAGGCTGCTAAAATAAAAGAAAAAGTCACCATTTAATCCAGTCTTGCTCAATAGACTGAATTTATTTTCTTTCTGTTGCAACAAGTGAACCGAAACAATGAAAAAAAACAAACCCTGAACTGGTCTGAATGGCCAGAGTTTCATTATGTGTAATTCATAAAATTTCCCCAAAGAGGCATGAATGGAACGATGTGGAGAAAATAAAGAGTGGATTTTAATGACGCTCGACTGAAGACTGCAGGCAGATCAGAAAAACGATAATGAAACAGCAGAAGATGCTTAAATGATATGGGTGGAGAGATTATGTAAAGTGTAGTGAGAAACAGCTGGTGGTGATGAGAGATGAGGAAAAATGAAAGCGCGGAGGGGGGGTTGAGGGAGTATTGCTTTAAAAGGGGTTTAATGCTCTGCGGTACTTATAGCTGGCAGATCTCACAAGAGTATTAAAGCCGAGTTGCATGTCAGAGATTTTCTTTTGATCATCATGTATTTAAGAATACACTCATGCACAAACTCATAGAAAGATGAAGAGCAGACTTTAGTGAAAAACATCTATAATAAAAAGAGATGAAAAGGATTCCTGGAAGGTTTTGTGCACATTATGATCAGAAACAAGAGGCCACATTTTCTGTGACTTCTTTCTGTTTCGGGACCTTCCATTCATTGGTTCATGAAGATTTTACTAAAGTCAGTGATTATTCACAACATTCCAGCCATGAAAATGACTGGAATGTTGTGCTTTTCATGAATGAAAAGCACAACATTCCAGTCACGAGACAACGAAAAGCACATTCTCTTTAATCTGTTTGGTTTTATATTCAAAAGTATATTAATTTCATGTCACACATTGACCCACAAAATGACCTTCGGCAGTTGTTCTTGTCTTTTTCAGCCCAGTTCTGCTTGTTTCCTTTTTTTTCTTTTGAGAGACCATCATGACTCATCATTGTCATTGTTTGTAATCATTTCATTTAAACTTTATTTTAAAAGCCCTTGACTAAGTACTTCCTGTTGACTTGGAGCTACATGAAATAGAACCAGCTGTTCATTTTCTCCTGTCATCCAGTCTTAGTCTGGCAACTAAAGACAATCAGATGGTAAATAACTCATATCCATCAGATGTGATTTAGTTTCCCAGCGCATGACCTCTCTGTTTATTAATCTCTAATGATAAAGTTTGGGATATGAAAGTTGATGGTGTAAGTATTATTCTAACAAACTGAAATGTCTACATATTAGACAAAAACTATATATTATCTAATGGACACATGTACAAATGCCGTGAGACACACAAATGCTTATATTTGATTACATTTGGTTTTTAACATATAGTCTATCAATAATTGGAATAACTGATCTCTAATTAAGATGACACAGTTGGTTTAATAACAAATTTATCTGTATAGATTCCAGAGGTTGTTGTTGTAAATGAAACCTTGTCGCAGTGTAAAACTGCTGTGACATTCAGGTATGTGCATCTGTAAAAAGGTTTTTTTGTTTTCCTCTTCCATTCTATCATATTGTATCGTATCGTATCGTATCGTATCGTATTATATTATATTATATTATATTATATTATATTATATTATATTATATTATATTATATTATATTATATTATATTATATTATATTATATTATATTATATTCAGTGATTTGGGAGATGCTTTTATCCAAACCGACTTATTTGTGAGAAGGGATCAATTGCCTGTTAAACTAACATGGATGTCTTGAATAAATAAGTATACCTTTCCTCCCCATTCGGCGCCCCTGGTGTACATTCTCATTTAATGAGAGACACCAGATATTAATGGATGTCACATGAAATGTCAGTAGATTTATTATGACTCAGAATTACAGTAAAGCAAGATGCTTCCCTTTTCAGAGTCAGAGATTAGTCTTCGGTCAGGTGATGTTCCTCAATTTAGCGAAAAGGATTTTTTTTTTTTTTTACATTTTTGTGAGGGAAACTGGATGCATTATGTCAATGATTTATCTAATTTCCTTATCGCTCCCCTTCATACAACTACCAGGGACCCCTTAAGCCAGCTAGCCTAGTTTCATGCTTTCATTAGCTAGTATCTTGCTTTTAAAAATATGTGTTTTCAAGCTCCCAAAACTTAAGCACCTTAACTCATTTTCACAATCATGCAAGGTTTTACAGTCAAAACCTCATGGACCCTTTTGTGCTCCATGGGGACTTGTGGGGGTTAGGAACCATGGTGTGGGAACCACTGTGTTATATATTTTATCTAATGTAAAAAAAGAAAAAAAAAAAAAAACAAGAAAAAGTTGGATGCTATTTAGCATCTGAGTAAAAGCTGAATGCAATAATTGATAAATCTCAAATCAAACTTCATTTTACAGACACAGACTGCAAGTGAAACATTTACTCCATCTTGATTAAATTGCTGCTTATGCAACGCTGAGTAGCTGAAGTTTATTCCAGCAGTTACTCAGCAAGAGGCATGTTAGTGTGACATGGGGCCAACACAGAAACAAACTGTCCCACTCCTAACGAGCACTTAGAGATGTCAAACGTGTCTTTAAACTGTGGGAGGAAGCCAGACAGAGCGAGCCCACGCGTAGACGGAGAATATAGAAACTGCACAGATAGAAAGTCATTTTAACCACCGTGTTGTCTCTTTTTTCACAACAGTCCACAAACAAATGGAAACTGAGGACAAAAAACTGGTGTTTGTTGTGCTTTGGGAAAAGGAATGCTGTCTCATTGTTGTCTAATTCAGGACTTTAGAAGCTCAAAAGTATTTTGTTTAGTTTCATTTTACTTACTTTGCATTTCATCTCACACCAAATTATTTCGATTGGTGGGCTGGAGGCAAACCTGTCCTCCCACCTGGACTCTCTGCTGGCAAAGCCATGTTGTTGTCCACTTTTAGCAGCGTAGAACTGAAACATGTGAGTTCTGTGTTTCATGTCATAATGTACAGTAAATGAAATATTCTGCTTTTGACTTTTATCTTGAGGAGCAACATTTATAAATTGCTTCATAGTTTGTGGATGTTTTAGCATTTTGTTTTTCAGATCTGAGCCACTTTTCTTCTGTGTTGCTACATGTTGTTTGTTTGTTGCCAGTTGGTCGATGGGGATTTACGTCCCTCTGGCTTTTCATTTCTTTTACTTTTCAGATCTTTTCTTGTTTGTTTGTATAGTTTTTTGTTTTTGTTTTTGATGCATCCTCAATATTATTCACTCAATTATAAAAAATGAAGAAATAAAGGCACTTTGTTTATATGTTTATACATTATTTTGTTTATATGTTTATACAATATCCACAGATTCGGCTTTTTCCCCTGCTTCTATGGGTTGTTTTTATTGTTTCTTGATAGTTTATACAAATCCTGAGTGCCGTCAGATGTTATCTTTTAAAGAATTACAAGATTTATTTGCTTCCTAATGAGTTCCGCATTCCTCAGACAGCCCGACCTAAACCGCATAATGGACTCAATTAATGAAGTTCAAAGGAAGATTAAAATAGAATTTTTTAAAAGTCAAAATAGGTTAGTCTTACATTGATTGAACATGTCCATCACAATAAATAACATTAGAAAAAGGCTTAAAATGACTGAAGTGATTGTGAATTGTCAGAACATTTCAGGGGGGCGAACAGTGAATGCCAGAACATGCAGCAGGGTTAAGAAACTGTTTTGCAAGGCTCAGAGGGTCTCTCATGCTTTGCATTGCATCTTAAAATGAAAGTATTTCTACAGCTGTTATGCTGCAATGCACATAACAATTATGAATATTAAAGAAGAGCCTTATATCATTTAGATCAATAAGCTTTCTCAGTTATTTATTTTTTATCAGAACTACATTTCAGAATATGAATCTTTACAGATAATATTTTATGAATGATACACAATCGTAGAATATTGTATATAGCAATAGAAATAACCAGACTAAACTTACCCTGTGCTCTATGACAAGAGCTGGATTGCAGAGACTTTTGTCAAGGTTTGGGAGAAAATCCAAAACTAAGGTTGTTACTGGCCGCTAGTATTTATTTGGGTAAAATGGGTCAAAAAGCTGACATTTCTTTCCCGAGTGAGGGAGCTCTGTCAGAGTGCATTTATATATTGCTCCTTTTAGCTGCGCTGTCTAATTTAGAAGAAGTGGGAGTTCACTTGCATGGTGTTTCCTCCCTCTTATGGTGAATCCTTGGACAAACAGGGTATTTTAACATTTCTAAAAGCAGTACTTCCCTTTTAGTTTCACAAGACTGTACGACAAATTGTAATACCAAGACAGCTGATAATTGGGGAATTTCCAAGCCTTTGACCACTGTTACCGACATAGATTTCCACATACGGATTTTTTTATATTTTCACCTTCAGATGACTTGCAGTGTTGTTAAGGCATGATCCTGGTAAACAAGCCTTGACGAGTCTCTCATTCTTGGTCACACCACAATTCTCTACATCTCTTCTTCAAGCAGATTTGGATTTTTAAGAAGGAAAAAAGGGAAACAAAAAGGAGGGATTCAGTGCTCTCTCTCAGAAACCGCTCTGCTCCTTCTGACATGAAAGCATTTCTTGTCAGTTAACTCTACATGTTTTTTTTCTCTTATTTTCTCTGACAAAATCAGCTTATCACAGTTTTCAGAACGTACATTTTCATTAAAGATAATAAGTCTTTTAACCTCAACATTTTTAGGTAGCTTTTTTCAGTCCTCTCCTAGAAGCTCTGTGCATCACCATCATCATCATCATCATCATCATCATCACCACCAACACCAACATTTACACGATCTGTTCCAAAAACTTCTTTTCAAACCCAAATAAGTGTAGATTTAGAGATTTCTGTTAAAACAGTAAAACTAAAAAAGCATCATAATATTAAATTTCAACAAATGAACAATAAGCGGAGATGACCGTGGCTCAGGTGGAAGAGGCGGTTGTCTTGTGACCTGGTAGTCAGCGGTTTGAGTCCTGCTCTCACGCTGCTGCAGCTCTAAGGGGGACAAGCCCAGACAGCTGCATAACTGCTGAGGGTTATGTCAGGAAGAGCATCCAGTGTAATGTGCCAGTTCTCATCTGACGATTTGCTGTGGTGACACCTTAAAGCAGTTTAATCGTTCACACGAGAGGGGTTTTTAAAACAGTTGTCAATTGTTTCTGTATTTTATTATTGATTTAATTTATTACCTCCGCCAAGGAGGTTGTTTTCGCCAGTTTGTTTGTTAGCAAAATTCCTCAAAGTTGTGAATGGATTTTGATGAAATCTTCGGGATATGTTGTGGGTGTCATGAGGAACAAATGATGAAATTTTGGTGGAGATCCGGAAGAGATCCTGGATTCTGGTTTTTAAACAAAAAGTACAAAGCGGAGGCCGCGCCACTGACTACCACGTCATCATGTTTACATAAATGACTAATCGCCACCGACAACGCAGGAAATGTTTGTGCCATTGACTGACACCTGTTGTCATCCGATCAAACTGATGTTACTGTGACGGGGTCAAAGGCATGGTTTTTAAATGAAATTGTTTTATTGCATGTGTTTTTAACTTTGCTGTGCCACTACTAACGCCCCCTGGAGGCCCGTCGCTCAGCAACTAATTGTGAAGTGGGAACACCTGAGTGTCTGGAGCAGACCATTTAAAAGAGCAACAGGTATGACGGAGAAGAGAGAGCAGGACAAAGAAGGAAGGAGACAGTGCTCCTGGAGAGATCGACGACGACCTCTGAGGGGCCGGTGTCGACTGGTCCCACCGCAGCTTGGCGCTGGAGAAAGGCGCAGCTACTCAGTCCTGGGCCTACGGATCCTCCTGGCCCAGGACCAAGTGTGCATAAAATGGCTTAGTTTAGGGTCCAGACGGAGAGGCTGGCTGCAGGGCCAGGCAGGAGGGTTCCCTCTGCAGGTCCTGGGACGTGATGCCGCGGAACGGAAGGCCGCGGGACTGGATCTGTCGCTGCAGAGAGGAGGACCACCCCAAGCTGCACAGTGGCCATCTTAGAGGACTGGGGTTTTAATATTTTAATATTCTAACATTTTTAATCTTTTATCTTGTTGTTAATAAGCTGGTTTTTATCAAGGCTTAGTGTGGTTGACTCTGCTCGCTCTGATTTTTAAAAGAACCAAGGTGGCTTGGGAGGACATTTTTACCTGTTTTGTTTTAACATGCCCTGGCCACCGTTTACATTACTGGGCACAAAATTGTGATTTTGTTCGCCTAACTACTCCTGAAGCACAGTGGGAAACGTAGTTGCTTTACTGAATGCAGTTTTATGTCAGCGGATTAAAGTTTGAGGCAAAACAGCAAAAGTAAGACACGATATGTAATGATGTTTTTCAAACGTGATGCATAAATTCAGTTTTTTTACTCTGGTTGAGTGAATCTCAGTCATAGTGACATTAAACTGGTATGTCTGGAATCTGTGGGATGTGTGCTTTCAGTAGAGCTGCTGTTTGTTCGTTTTCATGCTGCTAGGTGGACAAGAGGGTCCAATGTTTTTGTTAACGTATTTCTGCAGACTTTGTTTACTTGGTCTTTTAATTACCTCCACCAAGGAGGTTATGTTTTCGCAGTTTGTCTGTTAGCAACATTACTCAAAAAGTTATGGAGGGATTTTGATTAAATTTTCAGGATATGTTGAGGGTGTCACGAGGAGCAAATGATGAAATTTTGTTGGAGATCCAGAAGAGATTCTGGATCACTTTGAAGTTATGTTGGGTGTCACTCACAATATACTTGGTGGAGGTCTGCACTCCCCGTGTGCTTTTTTTCTTTCTTTTTTTTTTTTTTTGGCATTAAATTTTTTTGCCAGTTTAATTTCTATGCACATGCAACTTTCCATTTTGCTGCTGGAAATTTTAATTTCACCGTGCTGCACTGGCAACCTGTCCAGGTTGTACCCCGCCTCTCGCCCAAAGGCTGCTGGGATAGGCTCCAGCTTCCCCACCACCCTTAATCGGATTAAAGCTATAGTTGGTAATCTTGCTCAGATTTTTTTTTTTTTTTTTTAAACTCTGTGTGAAGTGGTTCCTCATCCTGATAGTAATCTTTACATTTTAATTGTGACCGGCAGTGCAAAGGCAAAACCTTATAATTTCAAATAACTGCCCAGTCTAGAGTAGGAGGGAAACACATGGTGCAAAAATGAGCATAGACAGTCATCTCTAGATCAAAGTTTTATTTACCACAACAGTGAACAACCATTAAAATTTAATGTTTATTAACCAATAAGAATAAAATACATCTGTTAAAACATAATAAAAAGCATCCCAGGTTGTCCACTAGAGGAGGGCCACAGCTGTGGGTCAGGCCTCTCTCCCCATTGCGACCAGGGCCCATCAGGACAAAACAAAAAAACACATGCAACTGAATATAAAGTGTCACTTCCCAAACCAAACGAAAACATTAAAATCTATACAAACTAACCTGCCAGGCCACAGACACGGTGAAGTCCTGACCACCAGAATCCTCAGTCTAAACAACTAGAGTCAACCTCTGGAGATCCCCCATAAAATCATCAGAAACAAACTCTAAAGAGGACAAAAGACACTCATAAATGTGGAAAATAAATCCATACAAGAAAATTAAAAGGACAAAAAGGCAGTTTAAATGTAACTGTGTCTAAAAGGTAAAAAAAAAAAAAAAAAAAAAAAAAAAAAAATCATAAAAGTTTGCTGGTTGACATCCAGATTACCTTTTTATCCTTGCCCAGAAGTAAGAATTAACCACGTATCGACTCAGGCTCTGAAAATTAAAGCTGTAAATTATGCAAAAAATTATGTTTCATTAAAAAAATTCAAAAGTTTACTGACAGATGCCAAAGTGTGAAGAATGAATTATGTCTGCAAGCAGCAAGCTGTGAAAAAAGAATGACATCTAAGCATTGCGGAGACTCAGGATTTGCTAAAATTACATTACACTTGTACCAGAGAAAACATTTAGCTGTTGTTTTATGGGAATTAGGGCGAAGAGGACCAAAAGGTGGAGGAAGAAGGTTTAGAGAAGCTTTTTTCAGTGTTTTGATTCGAACTGAACAGTACTCCTCTACTTCTCCTTTCCAAGAAACTGCAGCTATTCAGCAATTCTTCCTATTTTTTACCATTTCTCAGATTCAGACATCAAGTCATATGTCGAGTGTTTTAGTGGCACTGCATGTTTAGAATTATAATACCATAATTTCAGGGCTATGAACCCCTATTTTTTTTTAACGATTTGAATCCTGCGACTTAAACAGCGATGGATTTTTACTGGCTAACGAGTCATGTTGCGATACATGCACACGCCCTCATCATAAAAAACACATTAAAATATGTATATGATTCCATCAAGTTAACGACGATCGATGTGGCTTTTGAAGAAGGACATAGAGCTGCTGCACATTTGGTGAAGGTGCGGCTGATATTGAAGTGAGCTCTGTAGCCCCAAAGTGCCACAGCGCTTTAGCAACTAGCCAGTTAGCTTATTAGTAACATCATATCAGCCTTCATCTTGTTTGAAGATGCCAGGACTCTTCCCTTTATTATATCAACTCAAATATCTGCCACAATGTTAATACTTTCTTTGCTTTGATCATAAATGATGCTGGCGCAAGTACAAAATGACAAATAATTCATTTGTTTGGATTGAAGATTTGTCATGAAATCTTCATTTCAGTGGTCTACATGCAAATATTCTGTAGCGAGTTGCCGTCTGTGGAAGTGGGTGTGGGAAGGAGGGCTGAAGCTGTGGTTCAGGGAGCAGCAGCAGGTGAGACAGAATGGCACATCTGTACCACATGGGAAGCCATGACCTGTATTTATCTGCAGTAGAGTGAAGCTGTGAAGTGAGTAGACAGCCTGGGTCAGCTGTCCTGTGTGTATTTAAATAAGCCAGTTGAACTGATCCTGCATTTGTGTGTGTGTGTGTGTGTGTGTGTGTGTGAGTGTGTGTGTGTTGTTGTGCTTAGGTAAGTCCTGAGAGTAGTTGTGTTACTGATAAAACTGAGAGTTAAACAGTTTTTAGGGTTCAAGTGTAATCCTCACGTACCCATAGAAGATGGTTGTGAAATGAAGTCCTACATGCTTCTGAGGTTGCGCAACGCCCATTTTATACTAAACAGTATATCCTGTTTAGTTAGAATTACCCTGAACAATGACCCAACATCACTTTCCCCATATTCCAACGAATGTAATGACCTGAGACACACACACACACACACACACACACACACAGCAGAAGACCTTATAAACTGAAACTTTAGAAAAAAAATCTTCTTTAAATGAACTAAATCCAATCAAACGACTGAGATGATTTTTGTTTACCAACTTTATTGTCATTGACACAAGTGTAAATGCACTGATGCAGCTTGACATGAATGATGTGGAAGCAAACTATGAGAATGAAAAAAAAAAAAAAATTTAAAAAAGCATTGTAATTACATTATCACTCTGAATCAACATCCTCTTGGACAATGATTGGAAAAATATGATCTCAAGATAACATTGCTTGTTTTTATCTGATTGGTTCGTCAGTATTTCTTGACAAATACCAGAATAAAATCTTTTTTATAACTAGATAAATAGTTTTGTTTTCTTAGACGATGAGGTTTATAAAATGAGATTTTTGGGAAAGTTTTTTAGGGCATATTTCATTGATCACTGTATGGATTAAAAATGCACACAAACATTCCCACAGCTGTAAATGAAGTTTTGTGACCCTGTTGAATAAACCTGTCTAAAGAAATTCAGGTTGGTGCATGTGTGGAAAAGACTCGCATTTGTAAAATAAATCAATTGTCAGGGTACAAAACGTGCTTTTGTGAACATTGGCTCACAGACACTTTGCAGAAACCTACTTGTAATAATCACACACAAATTCCCCACGTTGCATGTGACTCTGAGGTGGCAATTACTAATTTCATCTTGGAAGTGATCGTTTCTATGTGGTAATATTATTCGACAGCATGGCATCCATTTTAATTGCTACATAGGAGATACTGAGTCAGCTTGGCTATGTGTCATAAAGCAGTGGTTTCCAAACTTTTTCTGCATGCCCCCCTTTTCATCTACGAAAATAATGCCAGCCCCCCCCCCCCCCCACCCTCCCCCCCCTGCCGACGCCCCCCCCCCCCCCCCCCCCCCCCCCCCCCCCCCCCCCCCCCCCCCCCCCCCCCCCCCCCCCCCATCACATGAACCACAGAAACAAACTTAGAAATGTGTCTTTAGTTTTAGTGGCTGTATTGCAGGTAACTATAATTAAAAACATGTCAGTACTATTGTCTATTCTTCTGCTTCAGTGTGAAAACATTTTAAACCAGGAATCTCTGCGAACTACTTTAGATGAGTGGAATTTTCTGAGACGAAGCTGCTTTAGTGTAACAACTTTGTTATATATGATAGCTAGATAGTTTATTTCTACAGTAACCTGCAGGCTTTTCTTTGTGTTCAGGATGAAAAGTCCCTGAGTGGTGGTGCAACTTGTTTGGCTTCATACTTCATTAAATTAGGTGACAATATTTTGGCACATGCAAAAGACGAGTCTCATTATTACCCAACATTGGTTATTACTATTACTGGTCAAGCTGGGACAGATCTGCTCCATCATAGTTTGTTCTCTTTTTTTTATTACTTGAAGTCTCTCTTGTTGGTTTATGATCATTTTCTATGAGTACTTTTACAAATGTATCCATTGTAAAAACTCCCGAGTTTTATTTAGCCTCACTGCGCCCCTCCTGTAATAACTCTGGGCCACCCTGGGGGGCCCGCCCCCCAGTTTGGGAACCACTGTCATAAAGTCTGATGAAACCAGTTTGTCAGGTGACAGAGATGTCTTGTTTGTATGTTTGATTTGTTTTGCTTTAACATTCAGATGAGATTGATGTTTTTGTCTTTAGACAGGAGAACCTCAGGTTAGCTGTCTCAGGCTACGTTCACACTGCAGGGCTTGCTGCTCATATCGGATGTTTTAGTGAAATCCAAAATTGTTTGAAGTCCGTTCACATTTCGGATCAAATGTGACGTGTATGTGACCACCTGTATGAACCTCATGTGCACCAGAAGCGTCCCGCATGCGTAGAAGACATGGCAACGTGCAGTGAGCATGCGTGACGTCTTTGTGTTTGCAGGAGTAAATATGGACGGCAGCAGAGCATTTTCTATTTTAAAAGTTTTGTCCAACAGTAAAAGTAAAAAAAAGTTAAACGTTTTGTCCAACCGTAGCCACAACGTTGTGAATGGGTTCGTTTTAAGGAGACGTTTACGGAAGAGGAAAGTAAAAGTTTTGGTCAAGGCCTTTTGTGGAGCTGTGGCAGCAACAACTGTAGAGAGAAACGTTTTGGTACGGAGTCGCAGTCAGGATTGGTGGGAGAGTGATGTGAGCGCATTTACCGATAGAGAGTTCATAAACAACAAACGTAGAATAATGACTTTTGTCGTGTGTCAATGATACGTCTGTCAGATTAATGCAACCAGACCGTTCAGACTGAAGTCGCATTGCAAAAGATCAGATACACATCGGATTTAGGACCACATATCCAAGCGGCCTGAGTCGCATTCGAAAATATCAGATCTGTTTCTTTCAGACTGTTAAGAAAAGACCGGTTACAGGCCGCATAGGGGCAAAAACACTGGATTTAGGTCACTTCAGCCGGTAGTGTGAACGTAGCCTAATTAATCTGGATGGCATTTCCTTTTGCGTTTTATTACTACTGTCAGGAACTTCTGGGCAATTTTTAACCAGGATGCGTCACATCTCACATAAGAGACTTTTAGAAAGATCCTCTTTCATTTACATAATGTTGTGTGAGTACGGGGCATCCTTTTTAAGAATAATGAAGAAAAACTTGCTGATGTTTTGTTACTTCCAGATTGGACTATAGCAGTTCCTCGTCACTGATCTTTTCCTACTCAACATGTTTCAGGCACGTCCAGTTGTGTATCAAGTAAAATTTCATTTCATTTCAAAGTTGGAAAGTCATGTTTCTTTAATGAATAAAGACTTGCTGTTACCTTTAGGTGGATGTTGTATCTTTTAAAGTCAACGAATCCAACCTCAAAGAACCATTAATTCATTTTTTCTGTTTTTTTTCTACATGTTTAAACATGAGTTTTCACTCAAACAGGAAAGACTTCCTGTATTTGTCATTGTGGCAATGGAGCGACATTCGTGGTTATGCTGCTTGACCACATCTCTAGAGTTTACAGCCAATGACAGAGCAAGCCCTCTTACGCAGTTTGTTTACTTTTAAATGTCCAAAATCTTACTGCACACATTGAAGGATCTGAGCTTCCTCAGGAAATAGAGTCCACACATACTTGACCACCCGGTCTACTTCCTCTGCCAGGATACAAAGAGCTTTCATTGTGACCCTTTTCTTCCTGAAGTCAGTTACCATCTTTTTGGTCTTGGCTTCACTTTAGAGGTGACAAAGGTGAAACATCCTACAACACAGTCCACTTATGGTGCAAACACCTAGCCACTGGAGAGTCCTCAGAGAAACTGTGCTGGTGAACTGAGCCTGACTTAGACTGGAAGTTAGGTGTCGGTGTATAAGATGAACAGTATTGGAGATGGCACAGCTGCATGGCGGTGCTGTTAATCTCCACAGGACCACTTAACTTTGCCCAGCTGACAAACTGCGCTCATGCTGTCAGCTCATCCACAAAACCCAGAGATGGTGGCACGTCTTTACCCATCACTGACAGGATCAGGAGACACTGAATGGCACTGAATTAATTTTTCCTACAGAGCGTCTTGAAGTGATGCTGTCTCACGCAGCATTTCCCAAGTTTATGGAGTCAAATCAGTCCTGCGGAGCTTCGATGGACGTCTGAGTTTTCACCTAAAAGCACTCCGCTAGCAGCCATCGTACAACAGAGTGAGGTATAAAGTGAACCAACCAGTGATCGCTGTGGACAGTGAGGGGGAGAAAGTGGAAGACTTGTAGTCATCCATGGTGTTCGCACACAGCTAGCTCAGTGATTTATGGTCTCTTATGGGGAAGTTAACAAACTGATCAAATGTTGACGGTCTGACTTTTATATTTCCACAAGTTGAGTTGTTTTAGGTGGAAAAAACATCATTTCACCATCCACTAATCTATTCTATTCTATTCTAGTCTATTCTATTCTAGTCTATTCTAGTCTTATAGCAGATGCTTTCCTCCAGTGTGACTTACATCTGATAATGATAATGTGACGCACACAAAACATGTGGTCCCACTTTTTGTTTCAGGCTTTTCCCACTGCAGGGGGTAACAACATGTGTTCCAGTCTGGGCTTAGAATTTATCAGAAATTCATCAGAATTTACAGAAACTGCTGTATGGTTGCGTGCTCGGGACCTGCAACGATCCACATCGTGGATACGCGCTGGTCAAACGGCTGCGAGTCCAGTAGGACGCATGTGTTTACATGTTGTGCTGGAAATGGTGTCAATGTTTTTTTGTAACCTCCCGTCCCTTCAGTAGTCTCTTATGATAAACTATTGATCCCACAATACCATCTTGGGCAAAACTTAATCATTGCTGAATTGTTGCCAAGAACTAGACAAAGTTTTCTTATTGAATCTGACGCGTAGAATTCTTTAGCTTGTTCAGACAGAGTTTGGTAGGTCGTTCCAACACTGTAGGGCAACAGAGGAAAAGATGGTGGGGATGTCTCCAGGCATCTTTCACTGGTTTAACTGTCGAGAGGGAGTGCAGCTCTGGATAAAGTACTGAAAGTAAACAGCTGAGTTATTGTTTGTCAGCCAAAAGCAAGGCTTTCATTTTGATGCATGCAGCAACTGGAAGCCAGTAAAGTGTCTACTTCTCTGCAGTAAATGAGGCCATGTTTCACAAGTAAATTAAAACCTCAGTAATCATAATTTTTCCTTCTGACAACCGGAGGAAGCATGAATAAAAAAACACTGTACACCTTTACAAAGTTATATCTTTATTGTTTGAAATATCTTCAAGTATGTGTTATGGACAGACTGGGACATGCTCAGGGCTTTGTTGCCCAAATAAATAGGAAAGGATATCCCTTCCTTCCCAGGACAAATGAAAGCAGTTGTTTCCTGACTCTAACAAACAGTAAAGGCTTTGTGTCACCGCATGAGAGTGTAGACATGTCTGAACAGATGTTTGAAAGCATATTTTATTTCTGCAACTTGAATTAAACAAGTACAGTAGTTCAGTTTGCTTCGTCTTTATTGAGAAGGAATTCTACAACAAACATGTTTGGGTGGGTTTTTAATGTTTAAGAGTCACAAGAAAACAAATACAATAAAAGTTAAAGAAAGAAATGGACACTTTATTTTAATGAACTTTTATTTAGGACAGCAGATATAATCTGGAACATTATACTTATTTATTCTGTCTGCATGTGGAACTCCTACCACCTGCCTTTTTTTTTTTTTTTTTTTACTGTTTCATAGTAACATTTAACTAATCTCCATTTACTTACTGATGGAGTGTGTGTGTGTGTGTGTGTGTGTGTGTGTGTGTGTGTGTGTGTGTGTGTGTGTGTGCATGAGCGCCTGGCTGTGTAAATGGATTTGTGTGCAAGCACACTTGCATATATGCAATGTAAGCTCCCATATGGGAAACAATGGAGGTACTATAAAGTGCAGGGGATTGAGGACAAGCCAACATTAACATCCGAGCAGACAAGATCAGAGAACGAGTCAGGAAATAAATACGGGATTATTGGAGATGTGAAATGCATGGAGAAAAAATAGAAAACAGTGCCAGGCTGGTAATAGACAAAATGTGTGAACTGTCACTGACCCACTTCTGCAAATTATGTGGTTTCTTTATTTTTATTTTCTTTCATGTGTTGTTCACAGGCAGGTCCCTGCACAAGCATGTCATCATTCTGAGCCTTCATTTACTCCCTAAACATGCGTTATCTATGAATGAACAGGTCTGAGAATGATGGCAATGACTAGAGAAATAAGTAAAAAAAATAAAAAAGGTGGACGGAAACAGACAGATGACAAAGTGAGTGATGGATGCAGAGACAGGAGGAGGCTGAGAGGGATGAGAGAAGGAGGAGCAACAGCGATGGGAGATATGCCTCAGATTATGAGCTGGTGTCAGACGCTCTAGAGGCAGATAAATCAGACGAGACGGAGACACGGAGAGAAACAAGACGTCTCTGTGTATGCCAGCGGGACCGCGAAGATGACTGAGATGAAGAGAGTGCCGTCTGTGGACGTGTCAGAGGGGAAGTTGTTGAAGAAGGTCGGTGGATGTGAGGTTCAGTCCTGACACTGCAGCTCTTACAGCCTCCACATGCTCCGCGGTGCAGGTTCACCTCCTGGAAGCAAATTCTATATTCATTCAGGCAGGGTGACCTGTTCCATCGTTTTTATGAAAACTTACAAGTTTTTATTTTATTTCATGATTGAATGATGAATGAAAGATGAATATATTCTATTCTATTCTATTTGATGAAATCTTTCTTTCTTTATTTTTGCATTGATGTGTCTGGACGTCAGCACTCATCTCCAGCTTATTTATATTGCAATTTATAGGAGTTCAGTGTCTGTATTGAATTTCACCGTGACAGGCCTTTCATTCATTCATTCATTCATTCATTCATTCACTACATGAGGAATCTGCAGAACTTTCCGTTTTGACTTCTCGGTTTATCCTCAACCCTGCAGGGTTCCATCAAGAAGAAGATTGAGTCGCTCAGGCGATGGAGTTCTGCGAGCATGAAAAGGCCGCCGAAGCCTAGAGCCAAGACCCTGAGTCTGTCATCTCCTGTTGAAGACCCGGATCAGCTCTGGCTGGAGGAGGGGGACAAGAAGAAACTGCGGCCCATTGTTGACTCTGTCTTCGGACAGGTAGGATGTTCGCTTTGTTGGCGTTATAGCTCAGAAGGTGGAATTTCTGTATTTATGTGGATTTTTTTTCTCGCTTGTGTGGAAAATTTCCTGAATTCAGCCCAAAATTTAAACCTCCTCAGATTTAAACTTTTGTCCATTGCAAAATTCAGTCTTTTTTTAATCGATTTTCTTAGAAACGTCACATAAAGGCAAATCCCGGCTATGATTTTTAAATGTAACTTTGAATGTTGCATTTCTTTGTTTGAGAAACATTCTATTTTATATTAAAATATACACAATATTAGTATCATTTTAACATAAAATAAAATATTTCTGTTTACTAAATGTGATTTAAGGTCCGGTGTGTTGGATGAAGTGATATCTGTTGGTATGAAATGTGAATTCAAGCAACTAAACACTTTAAATGCAAGCAGGAGAAAACATGTTAGTGAATACGAACACAGCAAATGCTGCTGGCACTTGATTTGTCCCTTCTGGGTTACTGTAGCAACATAGCAGCGTAACGTGCCAGAGAATGAGGAGGCTGACCATCAGACTACTCTTTTTAAGGCAGTGAAGATATGATTCTCTTATTTATAAAACTCTCACTTTTATGTTGATTCCACATTAAAGAAAACATTCATTATTATAGATGTATTATTACCTATCTGCCAGCAGTTCATACTCAATGTTACACACTAAAATTTAGATTAAAATATGATTGTTTATGAAGGAATATGAGTTCATGAAGGAAATTCACAGTTAATTAATCAATTTGTCTTTTAGGGGCCAGAAAATATTTAGTCAGAATATTGATCAACCACATTACAGTAATCTTTAAATCATTAAAGTGAAAAGAGATGGGACATTTCTGGAAGAAGACGTTGTTTTGTACTTTCATTCTGAAGCAAACATGTTTCCAACACTGGACTGTTGGTGTTGTCGAACATTTCGGTGTCACATCCAGCTGTTGTATTAAGTATCAAACGCCACGTTGTTGGGAAATGTTTAAAGAAAAACTGCATCTCAACATGAGGATGGAGTAAGGTTGGCCCCGAATCCTCCAGCACATATAGAAAACGCACAGTTCAGCATCCATCATGTTCAGTTCTTTGATAAATCCAGACAGACTTTTATTTGTCCCAGTTTGCAGCTCAAACACAGTGGGCAACAAGTGCAGAAGAAAATGGTGGGAAAAAAACTCAATATTTCCTGATAATATTTACGTGGCTTATGTTTTCTGATTTCGAGGCAAAACGCTGATGATGCCTCAAGATTACTTTTGCTCTCACATCAGGATCATGTTAACCCTTTATGGGACAAGTGACTACTTTTGATCACTTTGTTTTCTTTCATATTCAGCATGAAACATGTTTTTTTTTTTTTGTTAATGTAACAACAGAATGGAGGTCTTGGTACAAACCAGAAGGACTATTTTAGGTTAAAATTTATAATTTCAAGGTATTTCATTGAGTACCTATGAATTCATAGTGTTGAGAGGAAACTTTTTTTTTTTTCTCCTCCAGTAACATTCAGGCCAGAGTTGAGTACATCCAGTAAGATCAAGGATAATGTTCTGTGATGTCTGCTGACCTCCCATCAGAGGTCCTGCTTTCCAGTGCTTCCTGTTTGTCTGCTTAAGTACACTCAAAATGCAGATCTGAGGCTGTAAAACAGATGGAACGGAAAAGATTTGCACAAAGCTGTACAGTGTTTGGTAATGTTAGCAGTCACAAGTGACTTTGTAAACTGTCTGTGCACAGTTCTATGCAGCATTACAAATACCTGCTTTTATTTATTGTGTGTCTGAACTGATCCTGAAAGATCCTTCCCCGTCCTGTTCATCATTCAAGAGTGTTCAAAGACACGGCTGTGGGATGTTACGTGCTTTGTTGTGCGTTGTAGCTTTAGTTGTGCGTGTATGTGGTTAATTTTCAGTTCATAACAGCTGCAGTCATGTTTCCTGTTGTCACTAGTTTAAATCTGTTGCAACCATTTGACCATGTTCGTCGGTGGCTTTCAGTTCCTGTGCATGTTTGTGAGTTTTTGCGAGAACATGAGTAAATCACACAATGTTTTTCATTTTTTTTTCTTTTCATTTTTAGATTTATTGACAGCAGTCTATTTAGATGAGCTACTTGTGATTTAATTGATAAACCACTAACGGGTAGAGGTTTTGCCAATGGGCAAAAATAGAAGGCAGGAAAAGTCCTTTACATCGTAATATTTTTAGTCAGTTTTTAGTCTCATGGGCTGCTGTGGATTATTTTAAGTTAATTGACAGTTCTACAGTATTTTTCTGCCATTACATTGAAGTTCTAGTTGAAATGAATGTCTTTTTACTGTATTAGCGTTGGACTTCAGTGGATTGTGGAAATTTTCCAGAAAGAAACAAACAAATAAACTGTTGTTACTATTTGAGCTTGTGTTTAGCAAAGTTACACCCTTTAAACATTTATTAAAATAACACATAATAATGAAACACTTTTACTCAGCTCTTTGTTAAAACAGTTAATATGTAGATAATAAAGCTACCAAAAGTCACCACTTGACATTTAAAACATGTCATATTAAAATAGAAAGGAAGAAAAACCTTCAGGGATAGTGGTCTGAATCTGGTTTACCGACAAAAGATTTCTGCTGGGAGTCATTGTTCGCTTTCCAAGGCTGTGGGATGGTTTGCACGCAAATCGTCAGTACAGTCTGGATGTGTTATTCTGTGCCTTTCAGTCAATATAATACTGGTTTAAGCATTTAATCTGTGATGAAATTAGCCCCAAGGCTGATGCTTGCCATCTTTCGTTCTTGTGGCTAAAATTTTCTTTTCTTTTCTTTATTCAAACAAGTGAAAGCTGCCAAGCAGGCTGAGATAATTAAAGTTAATTAACTGATGGTTGTCGTGTACAGATAAATCTTGTTGTCTACTCCTTTCTGTAACAAAAGACTAAAGGCCTCAGTTATCATTAAGAGCATGTAAACAATCTTTCAGTCATCACCACCACTGTGCTGAGTCATAGCAGAAAGCAGGACAGGAGCAGTAAGAGTGTTTCTGTGTGAGTTTGACCAGAAACACTCAGGTCACATGTCTGTCAGCATGTCACTTTCAGGCTTCTGCTTCCAAAAGATAATCACAAAGTCAACAGCAATGAGAAAAAACAACAACAGCGCTGCTATTTTTCTTTTCATTTTTTTCAGCTCTTTGTTCACATTAGTCATCCATACACCCAGCAACAGATGGAGCCATGAGAAACTGAAGAAAGGGGCGTGCTGGGATGAGGGATGGATGGATGGCCAAATGGTTATGAAGAAACAAAGAAGAGATTGATTGCAATGTACAGGCAGATTAGAGCTTAGACGAGTGCTTACTGCTGCTGCTGCTGCAGAGGAAACTCCAATCTCTAATCCTAACTCTGAAAAAAGTCTGATTTTCAAAAACAGAAAGTACCTTTTAATAAACAATAGATTAAAATCAAGAATATCCGTCGTATCTATCACAGCAATAAATTGTTTCTACAGTGTCTGCCGTTCGACAGGAGAACTGAAAGTAGGAAGTGTATCTATTCTAATTTGCATTAATAACTATAATCAGCAATAAAAAATACCTCCTTTATAAGCATAAACTCTAAATAACTGCTGATGCTACATTCTTTTAGATAAATTTAGCAAGTCAGATCTGAATTATCTTCGACGATGCACACAAGCAGCTGCAGCATGTCTATGAAAACAAGAGCAGATTTCACCGACAGATTTAAAACTAGGTTAGTTGATGGACCATTATGGTTGCGCCGCTGCGTGCAGCAACAGTTGTGCTCTATACTGCTGAACATGGAGATAAAGAACATGCAGTTCTGACTTCTCTGTGACATTATATGCCCTCATCCTATTTAACAGAATAATCCATATAACCTCCTGGACCTCAAAAGGAGCAAAAATCCAACTTTTATATGACATGAAAATGCATCAGCAAAACCTGGACAGGTGCAAAAAGCATTATCCTCCTTTTGGTAGTGGGTAGGTGGGCGAGAATGAGAGCAGGGAATGTAGGACAATCCAGACAGCCATATGCGTCTGCAGTCTGAAAAACCATGTCAGGTTAAATGGAAATCCCTCACTGACTGGAACAGCACCCTTTCTTTATGTGGTCTCCCGCTGATTTATATTTTATATCGGATCAAACGCTGTTTCTAACATAATTTCTTCCTGTCTTTCTCTACTCTTAAAGGTGCTTTGGATATTTTCTAGAGACGTAACTTTGACAATGACTTGCAGGATTAGCTGCTATACGGTAGCCATAACAGCATTTTATCCACCCTGTTTTAACCCAACAAGAGCTTACCCTTTGTATTATGTTGAAAAAAAAATCACATTGATTATGTTGCGGGTCATTTTGACCCACACTGTGTAAATCCACTCACAACATTTAAGAAATCTAGTTCAACCAATAACAACTGTTTTTCAGATTATGTAAACATTTAGAAAAAAAAACATTCAATATCATCTTTTAACTAGAACACCATATTTAATAACTGTTTTTGTTTTTCCCTCCTCACAAACACTTTTAACTTGCCCCATTTTCTCTGATTTTCTCAGTTTGAATATTTTCAATGTCCTCCAGATGATGGACAGACAGTAACAGCGTTTTTTCTGCAGATGTAATTCTTGCAAGTTCTGGCTTGTTTTTTGTAACTGTTAGAAACATATAGCTTTCCCTTTAGAAGTTCGTCTCCAAGGCAGTAGGATGTAAAGAAGTCGTCACATGTGATATTATGCACCTCCAGGTGGCTTTCCAGTGTACACGTTTTATGCATAGATAGATTTTGAATCACAGGCTATCCATATCTTTAAGCCATACTTGACAGGATTGTCGGGCATGCACTGAAAGGACAGCACCGCCTGAATGAAATAAGGCGCTCATTGACAGTAACATGCAAACCAAGATTGTACAACAAAAGTAGAATTTCAACCCATTTATCCCATACATCTGATCACAGCTAGGTTGTCTCTTTCATGTCAATTCACTCTGGTATCGCGGTTGTCAAATCAGATGACTCAAGATTTTATGTCAAATGTCTCCAGAGACATTGTTGCTGGAAGGATCTTCCTTCCACAGACTTACAGTACAGGGGCGAGAAAGTTTAACCCCAAGACACACCTGAGTGTCTGTGTATGAATGTCTATTCTAAAGCAATAAAAACATTATTAAGTCATTAAAATTAGGTACATTAAAGAGACATTTTTTTACTCTAATCAGCGACTTACCCACACAAAAGTGTCTGGGTCAAAATGACCCCCAACATCATCTTTCTATACAAACACTGCACAGATGTTTGACTACACATCAAATTCTCCAAATTTCCCTCAAAGGTTCATGAGGCCAGAAAAGAAAAAGTCACAAATTTTCATGAAGAAAAAGAAAGTTTAACCAGTAGTGTGTTCATCAAAAAAAACTGAAATGGGTCAAATTGACCAATAACATAATAAAGGTTAAGGCACTCATAAGATGTGATTATTTCATTATTCTGATCTTATTCTTATGAAAAACACACATTTTAAAAGTTGATTAATTAGAACAAAAGAGATCAAAGTTTGGCTCCAGCCAACCACACCACCATTTCTGTATTGTTTCAGATGATGTCACAATCTGCATTTTAAAACGTAGGCAACGTGGTTTGGTTAGGTATCTGGTTAGGTTTAGGAAAACATCTATCCTCAACCGCTTATGTAGCTCTCAGGAGTAGCAACAGGAGCTCAGACCCTCTCAGGTCTTCAGGACGGATCGAGTCACCTGGGAGGCATAATCTGTGCAGCATGTGTTGTTTTATTAGTCTCAGTTTAGAGGTCCTGTGATGGACTGGCGAGCTGTCCAGGGTGTACCCAGCCTTTCGCCCAAAAACTGCTGGGATAGGCTCCAGCTTCCCCGCGACCCTTCATTGGACTAAGCAGTTAGGATAATGAATGAATGAATCTTAGAGGTCTCTTTAAGTTTACCTCTGGGTCAAATATTCCAAACAAGCTCCTTTCAGGTGGCAAAAGAAATGACTGAACTCATCTTCTCATTGGGTTTTCCTTTAGAGGAGGCTCATATCCGCAGCCTGGTAAGACAATCTAATGGTAATCGAGGCAGTAGTAATTACATTTGATCAAATTTGACATTTGACACACAAAATGTTTCCATTTGCATTCATATTTGCAGTTGTGATTAGATCAGAGCTTATTTATTTATGTAATTATTGTCAAGTGCAGTGGTTCCCAAAGGGTGGCCCAGAGTTATTACAGGAGGGGCGCAGCAAGGCTAATTAAAACTCGGGAGTTTTTACAATGGATACATTTGTAAAAGTACTCATAGAAAATGATCATAAACCAACAAGAGAGACTTCAAGTAATAAAAAAAAGAGAACAAACTATGATGGAGCAGATCTGTCCCAGCTTGACCAGTAATAGTAATAACCAATGTTGGGTAATAATGAGACTCGTCTTTTGCATGTGCCAAAATATTGTCATCTAATTTAATGAAGTATGAAGCCAAACAAGTTGCACCACCACTCAGGGACTTTTCATCCTGAACACAAAGAAAAGCCTGCAGGTTACTTTAGAAATAAACTATCTAGCTATCATATATAACAAAGTTGTTACACTAAAGCAGCTTCGTCTCAGAGAATCCACTCTCATAAAGTAGTTCGCAGAGATTCCTGGTTTAAAATGTTTCACATTAAAGCAGAAGAATGGATAATAACACTGACACGGTTTTAATTATAGTTACCTGCAATACAGCCACTAAAACAAAAGACACATTTTTTTGTATGTTTCTTTGGTTCACGAGACAGGAAGGGGGTTCGGCATTATTGTGGTCGATGAAAAAGTTTGGAAACACTGGTCTAGTGAGTACTTTGTACGCGCCAGAGTAGCTCTCTGTGTGTCTCTGTGCAGGCGAAGAGACCAGACTTTACTGACACAGCAAAGGAAAATGTGTGTGACGCTCATTTTAAAAGAGAGGATAACATGCCGGTCAGACAATAGAGTGGCTGGAATCACAGATGAGAAGTGGAAACCAGAAACCTTTTAAACTGACAGCAGATACCGTTTCACTCAGTGCTTCTCGCAGTGTCTCCATCCATACCAGTATGTGAGACAATGTAGCTAAACAGAGAGAGATCTATTTCAGCAGAGATGGTCTTGATGTAGCTATCTTGGTTTTCAGTTTTTGTTGCTTTAATGGGTCGTCTTTCATTTCTAGAAGTAACTTGCTTCACGTTTAACATGCTCTTCATCTGAGGGAGAAGCATCACTGTGTGGTTTTGGGTTTTTTTTGTCATCACTCGGTTCAGTTTTAGGTCATCAGCAACTCATCAAAACATCTGCTAAACTGTGAATTTTGACAGCTTCTCTTCATAATCTGCTTTAAAGAAATCAAATTGCTTGAAAGAATCAAAATAATGTATTTGTTCATTTTCTGCCTCTTTTGGATCAAATGTCATTCTCTCCACTCTAAATTAAAAGATCTTTAAAAGCACAGAACAGAAAAATTTATGCTCCGGATTGTGTTTAGAATTCCTCACACAGATCCACCATCCAATTATTGATGATTTTGTGCAGTAGTTTTTATTAAGATTGTATAAAAATGGCAGGTTTGGAGATTTTCTCACACTTTAAGGTAGAAGAAAAGTTGGGGCAGAGTAAACAGACGAGGCTAACTGAGAGGAGGAGTTCTTCATGTTACCATCAAACAGGGTTAGTATGCTTCACTTTAAGCGTGTTATTACAAGTCTTTAATGCACCGGGATTATGTTTCCATCCGTACAGGAAATGCAGATTAAGACAGCGATACTATGCAGGCTGCTGCTGGTGGATATTTACGTGATGACGGCTGTAAAACCACCTTCGGTTTGGTGATGTTTAAAGTCACAATGTACGTCTGGAAAGTTTAGCTTCTAAATCGCTTCGTTTGCCTTGATTGAACCTAATTGCAGACTGCTGTAAGTTCATGTTTACGTGCCAACACGTAAATACACCCAAACACCCAATCTGGGCAAAATGACCTGACCTACAGTAAAGCTATTAACACAGCAGGGCATGAAAATCCCAACTTTTGGAAAGCATCCATTGTGGGGTTTTTTTCAGCTCTGGATTGCTGTTGGCCGATCTTCTGTGTTTTTCAGGCATTTAATGTGATTACTGTTCAGGCGTTTACTGTTGTCGAGGGATGAAAATGCTTTGTTTCGTTTTTTTGGCTGCAAGCAGGATGAATGTGCTGCTTTTCTCTTTTTTTCCTTTAGTTTTTTCATCCTCACACAAACAAAACACAACCTGTTTGTCTTTTATCTTGCTGTGTAGAAAAGCTTTTACTTCTTGCACAGATCTGCATTGTGTAATGATTCCACTTGACACCACCTGGTGCCTTTATTTTAGTCAATCAGAAGATTCTGTGTATGTTTACAAAATATCTAAATGAAAGTAATGCTGGGAAAATTTCCTTATATGACATTTTATATCAATCTGCCAGGAGTCCAGCTGGATCAGTGGTCAGGGTCCCGACTCTTATGTAACTAGGAGACTGTATATTCACATCGTTTGATGCCTGTTATTTTGTTTTTCTCTGTACTCTTTACTAAAATTATTCTCAGCAGAAAAAACATATTTTTTTCCTTTAAATATGCCAAGATCATGATGAACTGTTGTACTCTTGTACTGTTGTATGCAGTTTTGCTGGTGTGATTGTTAAACTATGTTTTTACATATAGCTTGTTGACACACAGTCACCCTGTGACTCTGTTGTGGGTCAGGAGAATATCTCCAATCTAACTTTCCTTGTCAGCGGGTCATATGTTAGGTACACATGGAGAGTTAGGAAGGTTGTTCTTTAGGACCCAGAGTGTTGCTGTGGAAACACACAGAAACTCAATTGTAAAAGCAGCTAAAAAACACTAAATAAAATGAAATATTAAGACTTTCCTTTAAGCTCAAGCTGAGCAAAGTTGATACCTAGAAAATGAAAATATAAGTTAAGAAGCATTTCAAATAATTTAGCCTTTTTTATGAGATGAGATCAGCTCGATAAGCTGTCTGAGGCGGACATCTGGTGGTTGTCCGTTAGTTTTACCACTTACACTGTAACTTTTCAGCCGACAACACGCTGAGCTTTGCTGCGCTCTGCTGGCGATTTGGTGACATTATTAATTCGTTCATGTTTTATACACTTAGTTCAGTTCAGGGTCACGGGGAAGTTGGAGCCCATCCCATCAAATATCAGATGAAAGGCAGGGTACACGCTGGACAGGTCACCAGTCCATCGCAGGCAGGGACATTAATGTCTCCACTAAATAAATATAAGTTTGTTTTTATCTTTAAAAACAATAGAAACAAAAAAAAGTGATGAGGACAGAAATCTAAAGCAATAAGCTAAAGAGGAACTGATGAAGAAGAGACAGAAAACAGATGTGGGAGGGTAATCTGGAGAACAAATATTGGGGACATGTAGACCGACACAAAACAACATGCAAGTTCAGAACTGACCACTGAGGATTAGGGTTGCGGCTTTGGTTTTACGCGTGTTAATCTCTGACACACACACACACATGGCTTGGCATGAGTTGTGGCATAATGGACATTGACACATGACACACACTCATACTTTCATAAAATTAGATTATGAAAAAGCTCACTGTATGCAAATGATTAATCATATACTGTATGTCACCATACATACCGGCTCAGTTCTGAGGACAAATGTCCGAATGTTGTGACAGATAATACAGGCCTGTGATGATTCTGCATCAATCATATCAGTAAAATTAAAAAAACAATGTAGGTTCTTAAAAAGTAAATCTCTGGGGGGAAAAAAATCAGTGAAGACAGTTTTATTTCTTCACATCATGTTTCTTCCCTCGGTGCCATCTGGGGGATTTGCAGATTTTATTCAGTCAAGATATAAGAGGTCAAACTAAACAAAATAAAAAAAGAGCCAAAGGTCAGAAATCATAATAAAATGAAATCATCTATGATGATGAGCTGTAGTCATGTAGGAGAAAAAGTGACATTATGCTTCAGTTCACAGGTTGCCAGATCTAAAAGTCATGTAAAAACCAGTTCAGCTGAAAAGAGCACATGGAAAAGTTTAAGGAGCAACTCAGATGCTAAAAGATGTGAAATACTGAGCACACACTGCTATTCAGCAGCTTGTAGAAACAACTGTAGCAGCATTAAAGTTTCTTATTAGGTATTGTTTCAGTCTGATTTATTTTAATATGCAAGTCCAGAAAGACAATAAGCAGTGAAGGTGGGCGTGACTTTCTTCTCATTAACATGGACAACCTGGAGAAGATGACCAATCAGTGAGTCCCTCCCCCGGGACGTCACTGACATTTCAAAGTAGAAAAAAACTCTTAAACTAATTGTTTCCGTCACCATGGAAACCTACCGCAAAGGCTGCTGGAAAACTCAAACATGCTTTTAGATGATTGAAAAAACGCTCATATGTCTGATGCGTATTTAACACTATAGTTATAGTATAGTAAGTTCAGAAAGCTAAAATAGTTCATAGAGCCGCTTTAAAGGTGGAGTATGTAAGATTTTCAATATTTTTAAAATAAATTAACTAATAAAATAACTACAATCATAATTAGAAAGTTTTTTGAACATGTAGGTTCCAGTTTGTCCACATTTGATGTTTTATTAAATTACAAGTTTAATTAATGACAAATGACAAAAAGCACTTTTTTTTTACTGGTAGGCAAACATTTAAGAAGGGTCTTTGTCATTAATTAAACTTGTAATTTAATGACACATCAAATATGGACAGACTGGAACCTACACGTTTAAAAAAAACTATCTAATTATGATTGTAGTTATTTTTTCAGTTAATTTATTTTGAAAATATTGAAAATCTTACAAACTAGTAGTTTTCTGCACAATGTTCTCATTCTCTCACATCGTTGCAGAGGAATTAGGCTTTATTAAATCATTCAAATTATTAGTGTAATCTTCTTCTTGCTTGTGTCTGTAAGGGGCTGAAGGGATGTATCAGATTGTGTTCAACAGAATCTCAAGCAAAGTTTTGTTTTTACAATAAAATGATGCAAAATGTTTCAGAAACTTTACTTATCAAAAACGCCACGTTGGGCTCTACAGGGTTACGCAGCAACGAGATAATCAATATTTATTTTTGGCTTGGCATACTCAAACCAAGTCAGAGAGGTGGCTCAGGAAAGTTTATTAGGATTCATGAAGTCAATGAAAAATGACAGCGTTTACAGAACTAAGATCCAACTGCAGCAGCCAGGCTGAGGTTCAGACACTGACTGGAAACTGCAGCTTCTTAAGTTTTATTTTGTTCTGTTGTGATGCATTGTTGCTGCCGTGTTTGTGATGAACGCCCTGCTGAACGTGCCACTGTTGTTTGGCTAATGGACAGACTCCTGTTTGACCCCAGAGTATTATGGTATACAGTGGAGTTCTTGGTTTACTCATAGACTGTATATAAAGAGATGGACGGAGCCTCCGTGACGTCACCCATAGGTTTCTGAAGAGCTAAATTGAAGCTCTGTGGGCGGTTCCTACCATCGCCATGTTGGCAGCGTCATGCACGTCGTCTCACCCGGAAAATACAAATATGGGCAAAGAGGTGGAGCTGAGAGGGGAGCCGTGAGCATCATGGTGGATGATTGACTTCGAGCGAACTCCGAGCTTTCTGTAGCTAAAAGCTAACCGAGCTAACCCTGAGATAACGGGAGATAACCAGCTAACGGAGGTAAGCAGGCTAAAGCTAAGTCACATTGTTAACCTGCTAAAAACCACAGTTGTTCTACATTCTTTAGACTTGAAGCCAGAGATTGGTACCTGTCAATCAAAAGGACACTCCCCTAAATTTGCCAAACTTTGAGATTAAATTACTCTAAAACGGGCAAGTTAGAAAAAAATCCACTCCCCCCACAGTTGTCATGAAGGTAAACCTGACCTATAAACCGAAAATGGATTTTTCAACCAGGCTGTAAACATGTTTATTTCTGCCATGAAGTTGGCCTTTTTAACATGGGAGTCTATGGGGATTTGCTCTGTTTTGGAGCCCCTAGTGGATGAAGGGGGACCTGCAGTTTTATGCACTTCCGCATAGGCTTCACTTTTGACTGCCGAAGGTTGCCGCTTGGGTTTACTCCATGACTGTCTGGGTCCTTAGCAGCAGAATAGACCAAACCATCAGCTCTTCCCTGATGGTTCAGTCGGCAGCACGCTGGACAGTTTGGTTTACTCCAAATACACTGCTGAGCTTTATGACCGTTCTGTTCTCAACACACTGTTTGAGAAGTTTTGATGACTGTTTAGTGGTAACTTTGCAAATTAGAAGAGTTTTCTCTTTTATACAGAACAGGTTTTTCTCCTGAAATCCCTGAAACTCACACATATCTATTCAGCATTTGTCTGCGCTAACTGAGGCCTGCAGCATCTCCCACGTTGCTCTCAGGGTTTCTCTGAGCGATACACAGCTTGATAATCAGCTTTGCTCTTTGTCTCTCATGCTGTAATATGTGTTTTAACTTGTGCATATGTAGCTTTCATAGTACCAGTCAAAAGTTTGGACAGACTTTTACAACAAGCCATCTCTGGCATGCATTTGTGGTCAAATATTTAAGCTCAAATGAAACTGATTATTTACACATCTCCTTTAATTAACTGTAAAAATATTGTTTTAGATTGGGAAGAGGCTTGAGGACGTGTCTTCAAACGTGTTGTCTTTTTGGATTTATGTTTTTTTCTCTTCAATAATTCTTGACTTTACCGGCCTGAAACGTTGCTGACTAATTTAAACGTTCCTCCTGTTTTCTCCACTTGCGGCCCCATTACTCCCATCGTCTGTCAACATCGCTCTTTTCTCTCTAATCTGAAATTCCACGGATTAAACAGGCAGCCAACTCTCCATCCATAATTCTACCATCCCCTCCCCCTGTAACTCTCTCTTTCTCCAGCACACACACACATCTAAACCCCCAGAGTTCTGCCAGACTCGTCATTTTCAGACCATAAGTACAATATTTGAGAGGCAGAGTGGGGAAGGTGGGTGGGATGGATTAGATTAAGTTGGTCTAAATTCAAGGAATCACTTGTGACAAGAGGGGGTGACAGACAAACAGTAAAATAGTGAGTTTGTGTGCGTATTAGAGAGAGAGAGAGAGAGGAGGGCAGAATGAGATAGAAAGGGAGAGAAAAAATGGTCGAGTCCTGCAATCAGAGCCAGAGTTTAACAGCAGTTGCATGTATTGGTCCAGATATGACCCAGTGCTCTAAGCCATACCTCGGAAATCTCCATCACCCTGTCGCTGTTCCATGATGTCACACTAAACGTCTCATCGCTCATCAGGACAGTCCAGGAGTGAAGGATTTAATGCGCCACCATGCACCTGCCTTACGTCTGAGGGGACCAATAGGATCTGGGACCGGAGCACATGTACTGACAGGAGTCGCCGTTTGTAGTTTAGTAGTAGTGTAAGTGAACCACTATTCTTCGCCTGACTGAGCGCTGAAAGGCTCTTCGCCCTGGGATGTGACTGATCCAGCACTGGTCTTGGACTTTTATGCAACGTTTGAGCAGAGAAGGAGCAAAAGAGGAAAAGAGGAGAAACCTGGAAGAGTTTTTGGGACTGCAAAGGAAGAGAGGTGGGGAGGGGGGGGCAACCGCAGGTTGGTGGGATGGGAAACATCAACAAGGCTTCTAAAAAGAACAGTAAAAGGGAGAAGGTAAGGAAGCCATTCATTTAGAAGAAGCAGAGGTTTTCTACTTAATAGATAATTGTAATAATTTCAAGTTTACATTTAGATTTCTGACGTCTGATGCCGTTTTGTTGGAATTAAAGTCACAGCTATGTGTTCAGTAACCCCGTTGGTTCCTCTTCTCTAAGGGGATGTCATCTGTCGAAGGAAGTGACACCCCATTGGCTGCTGCGATGCTGGGGTCACTGGGTGGTGCAGGGGACGTGGACACAGAGGAGGAGGAGGACGGAGGGAACGAGCGTGTGTTCGATGAGCCCCTTTGTGCTCTGGTTAAGAACTGCAACATGCTGCACAACATAGTGGGGCCTGCTTGTATCTTCCTCAGACAAGGCTTCGCACAAAGCCAGCTTGTATGTATTACATTTAACCGCACACACACTTACAACACGCTCACAGTAGTCTGACTGTCCTAAGGAAGGTGAAGTCAAAGTCATCCGTTCAATCAGTTCAGCTCCTCCCATCTCCATCCATCTTCAGCGTCTTTCTGCCACCCATCAATCAATCCTTTATATTCATGTTTGTGTAAAACTGCTGTGCAAAGAAAAATGGAACATAGATGTGTATTATAGGAAGATGTTTGATCAACGCTGGCGATGCAGAAGAACTCGTGCTTCATATTTTAAATGTGTTACAGAGCGATGTATTTTCTGACTCTGCTCTGGACCGGAGCTTCGCAGAAGTCCAGAGAAGAGAAACCTAAAAAACCAAAACAAAGAAGCCTGAATGAGCTTTGCATGTGTTTAAAGTGTGTTATTCTGAAGCTGCTTATGTTTTGAGTGCATTTTTTAAACTAGTCTATCAGTGTCTGTCTCCAGCTCAGACAGTTCAAATCATATATCCGACACCGAGTGATTATCTGACACGCAATCAAACAACGTGCACATTATACTTGGAAAGTGTTGCAACAGGTCAGCTTTAAAACAGCGGATCAGGCAGAGAGGCTTTGTTGTGCATCAGCTATTTTTTTCAGTCAACAATCCACCTTCTTTTATAGAAATGTGCAAATATTCAATCAGATCAAGTAAGAACATTCCTGATCAGCCTCTGCAGTGTTCTTCCTGGTGACCAGCTGGTCTCGCCAGGTAGATGATGTGCAGCATACATCCTGAGTCATCACACGTGGAAATGTTGAATGACTTCCAGGTTTTAAAGTCTTAGAAAGAGAAATGTTTGGGGATTCCTCAACAGAGTACATAGATTAGTGTATGTTAAGAGTCATGCCCTTTCCTGGATTTTAATCTCACTTTAATACCCTTTGCATGACAAAAAAAAAAAAGAGCAAATATAAATAAATAAACAAGCTTTGCACTGCATGCTTCCTGTACAGTCTGGTTTTAGTGTTAGCACTTCAGTGTTTTTCTCAGCAAAACATCTTTGGCATCCGAAGGAGTTTGGGAGTGATGAGAAGAGAAGCTTCATGTGGCTAAATCAGCCTCTGACACTTCATCCTCCAATGTTTTCCTACTGATTCATTAAAGCAAAGGCTGAATTTACAACAGTCACTCAAATAACTTGAGACTAAAGGAAGGAACAATAACTCAAAATTTACTAAATTACAATTTAGTGATATAGTATCCCGTTTTTTTTTTTTGTTTGTTTGTTTTTTTTTCATTTAAATGAGTTGAATAGAAAAATAAAAAAAATTTAAAAAAAAAATTAAAACAAATGGATCCTGGACAAATTCGAGCACTTTTCTGATGAAGAGTCAACAGGTGCAGAAAACACCTGACTGTAGTCGTGGAAAAGGATTGTTCAATAAAATATTAGCTTATGAGTGATGTAACATATTATTTTATCATATTTGTTTGCTTTTAAAAAAAACATATTTATATTAAACCAGAATTATAGATTAATGTGATGATTTTCATAAAATGATCATTTATTATTACTTGTGTCTATTTCAGCTCATTTCACAGGCATGTGTGTTGTTCCTTCTCTGACAGGAGGGGATGAATACGTTTGAGCACGACTGTATGAAACAGTGGTGACTGTTTACGTTCATTTAACTTGTGCAGGTGTGCAAATTTCTGCTCAAGCAAAAGCAAAGCCAGTGAAACTGTTCTGCAGATGCAGATGAAAATCAACTTCAGATAGGGAAATGATAAACCCATAAGCCTTCATGATTTGTAATACAATTTACTGCTGTAATCTCCTTGCCACTGCAGTCTCCCCTGCATCCTCTAATCCAGGCCTGTATTATTCCTCTGCTGATGTCACAGCCTCGCAGAACATGCAGTGAACAGACTTATCCTGGGGTCAACTTTTATCCTCACCAGCACTCTCTGAAGCCACGTCAACATCATGATTTTGCCTTTTTTTTTTTTTTTTTCGTGGTCGTTCATTTCTCAAAGTGTTTCATTTTTAAGGTGCTATTTGGCTCGTTACTGCAGCGTGAGCGTACAAAACTACACTAGCGTTCCTGCGAAAAGTCCAAGGGAATCTGATTGTACATCTGTCAGATTTTAATGCTTTTAAAATGCATGTTGTGGGGCACATTTCCGGCAGGCTTTAGGTGGCGCGGCAGGATTTTGGACACAGCAACTCCACTGAAAAGGTTGGCAAGGTCAGTCAGATCAAAACCACAGAATGCTGCAGCAGAAGTTCTGCTCAAGTGGATGAAAATGAAAGAAAAAGATGCTTCAGAGGAATAAAAGATGGAGGAGAAGCGCAAGGCTGGGTTTTATGTTTGTTTCTATGACTACACCAGACGCCGGAAAGTGAGGGTAAAAGTCAAACCTTGCTAACTTTTTATGTCTTTTTATTTCTGCCCTCTCTGCTGCCCGCGTACGCCACTGCAGGACAGAGACCTGCGACCAGAGGAAATGGAAGGTACAAAGACATGAGAAGCATAATCCAAATCCTCCCCCCAACTTTGACTCCATTCCTCCTCTTCTTCCTGAAATGCTCTCCCTTCGAAGCGTCTGCAGATGAGAAAATGTGTCTCTTCTGTGTATTTCAGGGTTTAAAGACATTAAGGAATTCATGACCGCTCTGATTTGCTTTCTTTTTTTATTTTCACTATGTAAGATCAAAGTGAAGGATTATTTTTCAAAGCAGAAGTTTCCCACAGTTTAAGCCTTCTTTCCGTCCCTCCTCTTCCTCGTTTCTGCTTCACATTCCCACATTTACAGAAATATTAAGCAGGGATGGAAGAAATAAACACAAATCCTTTTAAAACTCAACTTACCTGGTAAAATAAGCACTTGTTTCAATATTTTTTGGATGAAAAAAATATTTTTAACAGCAAACAAAACAGATCTGAGTTCCACTTTCTCTCTGTAATAATAATACTTCACTTAAGCAATTAAAGAGGATTTTTGCCTGTTTTGTGTGATGATTTTTTTAATCACAGGGAATAGTTATGATAAAGATTTAATGATAAAATAATTTTTAAAAAAAGTTGTACAATCAACAAGTTAAACATTTGTCAGTATTTGATTGAGTATAACGTCAGATGTGATAACCAGAATCGCAGAAATATTGGTTGTTTCTAACTTTACAGTCCAGATTTTTCTCAAACTTTGAATTTGTTTTAACTTAGGTGACCGAAATTAATTTAAATGTCAGCATAAAGTCGTTATTTTTCATCCTTAACAATGATATCGTAACTCACTCGATGAGATGGAAAAACATACTTTCGAATCGACGAAAGCACTGAGCTGTTTCTATGTCCAATGCGATTACATCATTTTTCTCAGAGCTGTGTGGAACAACCATATTCCTATTTTCTACATGAATAAATCCTCCTAACAGGTTGGTTACTGTCCTCATCACACATGTATGTTTTCCTTTCAGAGCTGCGTGAAGCTTTCCGGGAGTTTGACAAAGACAAAGATGGCTTCATCAGCTGTAAGGACCTGGGCGAATGCATGAGGACCATGGGATACATGCCCACAGAGATGGAACTTATAGAACTCAGCCAGCAGATCTGTGAGTCCTGCATGCAAACATACGCAGGAAAATATCAAATTAGGGATTTTTTTTGTTCAGTTTGTTCGTTTTGTGTGTGTGGGTGTGTGTGTTTGTGATACAGAGAAATGCTGATTAGATGAAGTAGACTGCAGAAATCAACATGAAAACCTTACAACGGAATGAATGCATAGAAAATCCTTACCTATAGCCTGTAAACTTATATATAGAGCCATTAAAATGACAAATACATCATTTGTTTGTCTCGTCCCTCAGTAAACAGAGAAGTTTTTTGGGGTTTTTTTTACTCTGAAGCTCCTGAATGTGACCCTTTTAGGGGTTTCTGTGTGTAATTTTCTTTTGCACATAATCAAATAAAAACTCTCCTCATTTTACGGAGTAGCTGTCAGGAGGTTCAAGGTTTCTACTGAGTCCTTTCTTCTAAATTTGCTGTAAAATGTAAAGAAATGTTTTACTGTTGGTGTTGCATTTACAGACTCAGGGCAGGTTAATGCATAGATAAAAGTGTCTCATAAGTCTGGTTATGCTGTTGTTAATTTACTGGCAGTTAAAGACGTTAAAGCGCGGTCGTCTCCGTGCTTTTAGGTGGAGGCCGGGTGGACTTTGATGACTTTGTGGAGCTGATGGGTCCCAAAATGCTCGCTGAGACTGCAGACATGATTGGGGTGAAAGAGCTAAGGGACGCTTTCAGAGAGGTGTACAATACGCTACTTTTTCCGTTTTTCGAAGTATTTTTGTTTAGTTTTTTCCCAACTTTTACTTACATTTTTGCTTACTATCTGCTCCACCTTAGTTTGACTCTGATGGCGATGGCCAGATTAGCCTTGGCGAGCTGAGGGAAGCCATGAAAAAACTCATGGGAGAGCAGCTCAACCACCGTGAGATCGATGAGATCCTGAGAGACGTGGATCTCAATGGCGATGGACAGGTTGACTTCGAAGGTATGCAGTGCTTTTCATTTAGTAAAAATAGCCCAGAAGAAATGTAGACAAAACAAATTTTATATTTAAACAGTAATACGATTTTCCTTCTTCCCGCAGAGTTTGTGCGAATGATGTCTCGCTGACTCCTCAGTAAACCTCACTCTATTGCACTGAACTGGACCACACCACTGTTACATTTATGTCTAATGTATAAAAATGTCATTGTCTGTACTTTTTCAATTCCCTCCTTCACCTCTCACGTATACAAATCCCTTTAATGTTTTACTGTTGTATAAATGTACTATGTGGGTAATAAGATCTTATAGATTAATGGCTCTAATCCTGTGCTCGTTTCAGAAGGATTAAAATAAAAAAAAACCATGTAAATATGTAAAAGGATTATCTTTAACAGCCTGATAAGATCTAATCAAATCAGCAGCCATTAAAAATCTTCAGTGAGAATTTTTTTCTCATTTTGGAATTTGCACAAACCAGTCATGTAGATCTGTACCTGGAAATCATCTGATAAGACACGTAAATATTTATTATTACAACCGACTTCATCTTCAATAGCCTTATTAATGCAACACAAACAGAAACAGTGAGTGCTTTCTTTATGGATCAAGGACACAGTTAAAGGCCTATTTATGCTCTGATGGATGCTAAAGACAGATACGGAGCCTTCCATCCGTTTTCTCTGTCCTTTATGTGCCCATTAACACCACTCATGTGTATCCTGACACAGTCAACCTAGTGGTTATATTGGAAACCCTAAGGGGAAGTGCAACCAGTTACAGGAACAAAGAAGAAGAAGGAGCTTTAAGACCACTTCTGTCTACTTTGCTACATCTTTTTATGGCCCTTTCTGAGATGCACATCATCATAATCTTGTTGTATGTTGTCTGAAACTGTAATCTTTGCCCCGCCCTCTGGTGCAGATAATATATATTGTGTAAAAAAACATGCAAACATTAAGGACGCACGAAAGCATTAGGACAAAATGAATACATTTATTTATTTACATAAAGGGAGGATAGATGGGCCAATGCAAGAACAAGTAAACACTTTTATGTAAAAATTCTAACAGGATAATGTTCATGCATCTGAATTCAGCTGTGCACTTTCATCCTTTTAACCACTGTGAGAAAAATACAATATGTTTTGATACTGCAATGATTTTCGTGTCTGCTGCAAATGAACGTCCAAAGACCCTTTTCCCTCTAGATAACATGCTGCTGACGGCATGTCACGAACTGTCTCACTTCAAGCGCATAAACCGCTTTAACCTTGTATTTTAAAGCATTCAAAAGGTCACACAGGCTTTGTAAATAGCAAAAAAAAAAAAAAACAAGAGAATAACATGAACAATAAACTAGTTTTTACTCATCACATACTTTTCATTGTATTTTTTTTGTTTTTACTGGTTTCCGGTTATTTCAACACATAAATGTCCAACGATACAGTACTTCTGTTACCATAGCAACTCAAAATTGCTTTCTGGGTTCAATTTGGGTCACTGTTTGGCGTTTTCATGTGTCCATCTTAATCGTGTTTTCCAGTTGTCTTGTAATCCTGAGCGGCAGAGAGTTGGTTATGTCATTACTCAGAATTTGACGCTCCCGCTCCACGAACACGGAAAAAACGAATGCCTGTAAACACACCACTTTGTAAGTATTTAGGAGAACGTCTTATTAAAGCTGAAAAATCACAAACCAGTTGGGAACACCAGCAAATTTAGCTCATTACAGTTGATAAATTGACACAACATTTCAGGTTCCTATGGAAACAACAGAATTATCAATCACAACAAGTCAGAAGCTCAAAACTCTCAAAACAACAATAGACTAGGGGTGCCGGTGGGCACAGCCATCATAAAAGTCTGCAGTCTTGCCAAGTTTTAAGCTCTCCGTTTGTTGTTGCAGTGTCATTTCCGGTAATAATCCCTTTGAAAAACTTGCTCGGAAGACAGCCGGATCAAATCAAATCAAACTTTATTTATGAAGCACTTTTTCTAGAATAAAATGCAACACAAAATGCTTTACACAAAACAAAAACACAACAAAGAAAGTTCATCAGCCTCTCTCTTCTCACACACTCAAACGCACACATACTCATACACACACCAAACCAACATCAACTTCCAACCCTTGTCGTAAACATCGCACGTACACCTACCTAGTTACTTATTGGAGCACATAATAAACCCACACTTAAAGATCTAAAAGCTAAATGACAGAACTGTCACAGCGTCTTCATTACAAATAGAAATTGGTGATTTTTATATTCCTGACCCAGTATCTGGTCAGGATTCAGTTAAATCAGGGGTACCCAAGTCCAGTCCTCGAGATCTACCAACCTTTAGATGCAACCCCTGTCCAGCACAGCTGGGTCAAATAGCTGAATTCTTCTTCTGCACATCATTCAGCTCTGCAGAGGTCTGCTAACGAGCCACTTATCTGATTCAGGTGTGTTGGAGAAGGGTTGCACCTAAAAACAGCAGGATGGTAGATCTCAAGGACCGGACTCGGGCACCCCTGAGTTAAATGATTGCATTTTCTTCAGCTACGATCATTGACTCAGCTAAATCTGGCAACCGGAGCCTGATCTGCTCTGATGGACTCTGAATGATGTCAAACAGGCCGAAGGACTCATGGGAAGAAAATGTTGCCTGAATTTGCAAAAAGTCCTTGTGTAAAACAAGGACCATAGCCTGTAGGCTTCCCAGGTTTCCCAGTATCTAGTCTTCTGGTTTGGAAGGCCAGTTGTACTACAGTTGGGTGTCTTTTCCAGGGTCAATTTCACTTGTGCAAAGTATGAGGATGTTCAACTGCCAACCCTAAAATTAGTTACAAATCTTCTTGTAGACCTGGACCAAAAAACAACATTTCTCTTTGGAAGCACTGTGTTTTAGTGTGTTTTAGAAGGCCATGCGTCTGACTGGTTTTTGGTGGCACATTGATACTAGTTATTCACGCAGCGTCCCGAGATTGAGAAACTACACTTTCTAACTGTGTGTTCCAGCCTGGGGCTTCCTGATGCAGCTGTGTTTATGCTCTCTTATTGTCCATGAGTCTTTACACAGCATGTCTTTAGTATATATTTAAGGGAATTGACTTGCCATTCTTAAGCAAGGCATGTAAAGTACTTGGATGAAAAGAAACTTTCCTCAAATGATCTTCCAGACCGTTTCTATCCGCTTGGTAAAATGTGTCAGATCACCTCTGTCTGGGCACCTTTTGAGGTCCCAAAGGAGTCGCTTTTTCAGTGCTTGTGCAGTTTCGCTGTACTCAACACTGAACGGAGCCATCGGGGGATTTCCCTTCCAGATTGGAGGGATGTTCCAGCTCCACGCGTTTGGATCGAACTCGATCACATCTGAGAGCTTTTTGGCTTTCTTCATCTCAGCATTCCTCAGGATCATCACATTGAGCTTTTCCAGCAACTCCTTATCTTGCTCCTTCTTCTCATCAGCCGACATCCCAGATATATTAACGTGTACAAAGTGACACAGCGGCTTCCTGTCCGAGCCTTTCGGCCTGGTGAGAGCTTGTAGCAACACCTTCAAGATGGCAGGGTCTGGGCAGCCATCTTTGGAAACACTGACGATTGCAGCGTCACTGAGAGCCAAAGCAAGACTTGCTACTTCTTTGTCACGTTGGTGGCTGTGATCATCCTGGACCATCTGATGTGGCTTCAGTCCCTCTGTGTCAATGAGCAGAAGGCAGTCACAGCCTAAATCCTCCCTGGCCTAATTGCTGACCCTGATCAGCTGCATGAACGCGCCTCTGGTGCACGTTCCTTTGTTGACGGCAAACCTGACACCAAACATGGTGTTGAGCAGAGTTGATTTTCCGGAGTTTTCTGCACCGATTGCTGTGATAACTTTGAGCCGACTGTTGGACTGCAATATAGAATGAAGTTCAGTAAGCACATCGGTGATCCATGTCACGGGGACGTTCGCCGCATCACCATCGACAAACTCAAGAGGGAAACCATCCAGGACCGTTTGAGCGTACAGTGCAGGGAGTTGTTCCATGGTTTTTCTCTGTTTGCTGTACTCTGGCAGGCCACTTGCACACAAGTACAGCTGCCCACACTCTCGAAAAAAGTGATCCACTCGTAAAGAGCAAGCAGAAATTTGCTTGTCCACTTCTGCAATGGCTTTTGTTTCTTTCAACGCTTTCTGGTTCAGTTCTTTGTATCGATCCCGCAGAGTGGAAAGCTGCTGCTGGGACAGATTATCCAGTTCCATCTCCATCCATTTGAGGAAATACCAGCGTTGCGTCGAAGTGCAAACCCCTTGTAGGAATTTTGACATCACAGCAGAGGCATTATAGCTTTGCTGCTTCTTTTTTAGCTCTTTCTCTTTTATTTCCAGAGACTTTCGGTACTCTTCCTTGTCCCGATTGCCAACTCTGCGCAGTCTCCATTGCTCCGTTTGCAGCCATGACAGAGCTTTCCAGGTGTGTCCCTGAAAATGCAGTTCCTGGTCTTTGAACTCTGAAGGTTTATTGATTCTTGTACTTATTTTCTGAACGTTCCTCCAAGCACTCTGGCATTCATAACTATCCTCATCAATCACAATCTCACAGCAGCAAGCTTTTTCAGCCAAATCTGCCAGTGACACTTTGTTCAGGTTGCTCTCAAGTATTTTGGAGACAGATTTCTGCAGAGCCTGAAGCAGCTCTGTGTGACTCTTACTTCTCTGACTCGCATCCGTTGTCTTCAAGCTTGTTAACGTTTTGAGGACAGAAGTTTTCCCCTGTCTGCCACTGACCAAAATCACTTTTGCTTGCAAATGTTTCCCTTCAAAATTCTTGAAGTAATCGTGGTCTGATTCGTCACAGAAGATGTAAACAGCTGTCGACATCTGACAAAGGAATGAAAATTGCTTGTGAAAGGCCTGCAGGTCTCCTCTGAGGTTGGCAACAGCAAATGGTTCGGAGAATTTATCTGTGCTTCTGCTCCCACAAGGCAGGTACCAGCTGACTTCTACGAGCCCATCAGAAAGTCTTCTGGGCACGTCACCACACACCATCTGAGAATGACTAAATGTGTCATGGTACTGCTCTGCATTACTTAGCTGATTGTTTAACATCTGAGACTTGGACATGAACTTCTTCTCCAGCCTGACAAATGAAACCAGAGGAATTTCAGAGAGCACCAGTCGTTCCTCGCAGTTTAGCTTCCTGAATGCTTGCTGTGGATGTCTGAAGGTTCGAACGACTTCACACATTGACCACAGCATCATTGTGACTTCTCTTGTTTCAATGTTGGGTAACAAGAGTGGGACAGCAAACTGGCAGAGTGCCATTTTCCCAACTAGTTCCTGTTGAAGGAAACTATTAGAGCAGAGAAACACTGCAGTTATCAGGTCCAAGGGATTGATGGCGTTCTTCTTGTCTGAGTCCAAATCACTGGACACACTTTTCACTTTTCTAGCATTTATGTTTAACATAACGAGACTCTTTAAAAAGGCCTCAGAAAGCGATTTTGGCCTTTCTGACTCTGATGTGTCATTTTGGGTAATCTCCAGGAAATCACTTATGGAAAGCTTGATGTCATACTGGTCTTCTAGTCCAATTCTTGACAGCAGTTCCCTGAGACATGGCTCTGTCAAAAGGAGGAAGAATGCAGGACATGTTTAACGCCATACTTCTACTGATTGGCTTTGTTTCATCTGCGGTTTAACAATACAGTTTTAGGGCTGAAGATGAAATGGCGGGTGTGCTGCAGGTATCCCTCAAACCACTGGTGCTAATGGATGGGAGTGCCTGAGCATCAGGAGACGATTCAAATCCAAAAATTGGCAGAATGATCCAGGTCCAGGCCCTCACAGCGACACTATACACAAGGGTTGGAAAGATCAAAAATCTTGATTTTCTTGATTCACAATTTTAAATCGAGTTTTTGTTTAAAAAAAATAAATAAATTAAAAAAAAGTTTTTTTAAAATAAATAAAAATAATCCATTATAAAAACAATTTCATCATTTTTGTTGTTTTATTGATCTTCTTACTTGTCTTCTTGGGCTTTATAGCAGCAGAATGATGGTCCGGCTACTTTGTTGTTTTTTCCTCATTGAAATCAAGAAAACTGAAAAAGTTTTATTCATTTATTTTGTTTTTAATCTACAAAAATCAGCAATATTGAAGAATTGTGAGAATCGCAATTTAAATCATTTCGGTACCCAAAACATCGGAATCGAATCGTGACAAAAGCATATTGTCACAGCCTTACTATACACCCTGTAGAAGGCATAAGCTGACACGCGCTGGTACATATTTAATGACTAGCTCATTTTTATTAAAGGCCTTTTATTCTAAACCACTTTGAGTGCCTGGACCTGGATTATTCTGCCAATTTTTCGGATTTGAATCCTCTCGTCATGAATAATTTCAAACGAGTTTTGTAGATCTTTAGAGGGTCTCACCTGTGTGTACAGAGATGGAAACAGGATCACTGCAGTTTTCCTTCAGCACTGTCGTGATGGAGAACTCATACTCTGTGTCTGGCTCTAAATCAGAGACTGTCATACAGCAGTCTTTGGTGTGGATTACTTTGAGCACTTCTCCTGGACTAGTGACTTTAATAAGGAAGTGATGTGGAATTTCCTCCATGTTTAGTTAACTTCCGAGGGGGTGGCACCACTGCAAAAGAGGAGTCATTTATTCATGTTTGCCTGCTGAAATAATCAGAGTGAACAGGAAATGTGATGTCTTGCTTTTTTCTGTGGTAATATGTCCTGTGACCCATTTGCTAAGATTGCCATCTTCATCTTGTGTCGCCACATTAAACATATACCGCTGTCCAAACTGAAGGTTGTTAATCTCAATTTTATGAACATTTGACGACTGAGGAGCCCTCCACCTCCTTTAAAGGACCTCCAGTAGAGTTTGAAGCTGTAAGGTCCCTGAAGATCCTGCGGGCATCCCCAGCTCACAACCACCGAGTGTGACTTGAACTCAATCTTACCAGGAGGGGGTTGTGAGCTGGCCAACAAAAGACAGCAAGAAGTTATCATATGTTTCCTGCACAGTCAGTTTACATACACAAGCTGTGAGACGGCTCACACACTGACTGGAACTGGTGCACGCTCATGGACTCAGTTAGAGCGGGAATCAGGTTTTAAGGGGTGCCGGTGATGATGCACAAATTACTTTATCAATCAAATAACAATGTAAGTTATTCATTCATTCATTTTCTGAACCGCTTATTCCAATTCAGGGTCGTGGGGAAGCTGGAGCCTATCCCAGCCGGCTTTGGGCGACAGGCAGGGTACACCCTGGACAGCTCGCCAGTCCATCGCAGGGCCACACACACAGAGAGACGAACAACCACACTCATGCTCACACTCACTCCTAGGGGCAATTTAGAGTGACCAATTAACCTATCATGCATGTCTTTGGATGGTGGGAGGAAGCCGGAGTACCCGGAGAGAACACACGCATACACGGGGAGAACATGCAAACTCCACACAGAAAGGCCACTGACCGAACCAGCCAAGGATTGAACCAGCAACCTTCTTGCTGTGAGGCCACAGTGCTAACCACTGCGCCACCGTGCAGCCCGCAATGTAAGTTAGAGAGAGATAAAGGAATAGAAAAAAGTAAATATGCAAAACTCAGTCTGTTGCACAAAAACACACAATCCTTGTCTGCTCATGTCAGATGTCTTATGACTTATGGCTGTTATGTCACAGAAATATTATAAGACAATATAAGATGGACTTCGCCTTGAACTTCATCTAGAAAACTTCCAGGAGGTTTAAACTTCCTTGTTTCCCTGTCTCATGTGACATGGTGTAAAGATCACAGAAGCGCTTCGTTGCTTTCGAAAGGTTTTACGCCAGTTTATGTTTTCGTTTTAACATCACAAGAGATTTTTCTCATGTGATCTGAAACTGCAAAGACATTTCATCAGGTGGTGAGGTTTTGCAACAGACTGCAACTTCCCACTAAAACAAGAGTCATTTAATTTAAAACCATTAAGATGTAAGTTACCTGCATGAATTTGTCCATGATCCTTAGCCGTCTGAAATAAAACAGTGTCATTAGGCACACCACAAAACAGTGCTATTACATTGATATGTTTTCATATTTTATCCAGCAAATACACTTTTTTCTATGTAATACCATGTCCACTGTATTTTTCCTTCATACAAACACTGTGAGTATGCACCTGATCTGTCCCGCAGAAGAAATCTGGAGCAGTGGGGTTGTGCTGGATGCGTCTCCTTTCCAAATTATGGCTCACATCCGCTATAAAATGTCCCGGCAACAGTTTGTGGTGTTCCTGGGCATCCAGCTCACAAAAGGAGTCCTTACAGGTCAGGCAGATGTTCACAGCTGCACTTTGGTTGCAAATGTCGCACATCATCTCCTCTAGCCTGCTTAGAGAAAAACAGAGAAAATGCTTAATAAGCGAAGACGCAGATCTTTGCAACTGGAAAGTGAAAGGTCTTTTTTTCATGTTATATGGTTCAGATAATGTAAAACTTTTGAAAATGAGCCCTGAACTGCAAAATCTCTTTAAATGAAGCCAGATTACAATAAACTAACAAACTACAATGGTTGGAACAGAAACTTATAAGTCTGTATGAAAATAAGTGTAAATGAAAGCAAAAGCTGGAGGTAAAAGTAATTAAAAGGCATGAGGGAAAATATAATATAAAAAATATAAAACTTAAACTCAAATAACTTAAATACTATTCCAGACGTAACATACTTACTCTTACATGTGATTTCCTTTTGGCAGTCTTGCAATTATTTATATCGCTGATATGAATATGCTTTGATATTTCATATTATGTAACAGTTATCAGGAAGAGGAATTTAACCATGTGTGATAATAAACTTTGAGGAAATGCTAATCTTAAATCAAACATGTCATCCTGTGTTGTTTCAGTGAGAACAGCCTTTACAGCTGTTAATTCATCATTCACCATAACACAGTTAAGAAATTTTAAACTGGGCCTCACATATGGTCATACGGAGCTGCGTCCTCGCTGTGGTGGGAATCCTTTGAGTGAGCTGATGAATAATCGAAGGTTTCAGATGAGGATATTGATTTTGCTGGGTTTGGAACGCCCCGTCTGAGAATGAAAGACAAGGAAAACAGAGAGGTCATCTTTATTCCATCCCCCTTGTTGATTACGCAAGTACTGAGCGCAGATAGCTGGAAGTCCCTGTGTTTATATACATTTACATCAATATATTCTGCTATAGATATTATATAATATATACAAGTGTTTTTCAACCACTGTGCCATGGCACACTAGTGTGCCGCGAGAGATCATCAGGTGTGCCCTGAGAAATGACCCAATTTCACCTAATTGGTCTAAAAAGCAGCTCTGTCCTGTTTAGAAGGCCAGAGTTATTTTGTTAAAATCGACAGCTACGGTTCTGAACGAGTGGCCGTGACTTGTGGAGTACCTCAGGGATCAGTCCTTGGACCTCTTCTTTTCAACTTGTATATGCTCCCTTTGGGTCAAATAATACAGAACTTTAACATCAATTATCACAGTTATGCAGATGACACCCTGCTTTATCTTTGTCACCAGATGACCACAGTCCAATAGACTTACTGTGCCAGTGTTTGGAGCAAGTAAACACCTGGATGAAAGAGAATTTTCTTCAATTCAATGAAGAAAAAACTGAAATTATTCTGTTTGGTAGCAAAGAGAAGAGGGTCAGCGTTGGTAAACACTGAGACTCGAGCTCCTAAAACTGTCAATCAAGTCTGTAACCTTGGCGTGTTGATAGACTCAGATCTGACTTTCAGCAGCCATATAAAAGCTGTCACTAAGAAGCTTTTTACCAACTGAGAAACATCAACAGGATTAAAGGTTTAGTCTCCCAGAAAAATCAAGAGAAACTCATCCATGCATTCATCTCCAGCAGACTGGATTACTGTAACGGTCTTTCAACAGGACTTCCTAAAAAGAGCATTAAACATCTGCAGCTCATCCAGATGCTGCTGCTAGAGCTTTAACTAGAACTAAGAGGTCTGAACACATCACACCAGTTTTAAAATCTTCACACTGGTTTCCAGTCTATCACAGGATGGATTTTAAAACCCTGCTGATTGTTTACAAATCCCAGAATGGTTCAGGACCAGAATACATCTGTGACATGTTCATAGAATATAAACCAAGCAGAGCTCTTCGATGCAAAGACTCGGGTAAACTAGTCCAGACCAGAGTCCAGACCAGAGTCCGGACCAGAGTCCAGACTAAACACAAAGAAGCAGCATTTAGTTGTTATGCTGCAAACAAGTGGAACAAACTACCAGTGGAGATTCAACTTTCACCAAATGTAGAAACTTTTAAATCAAAGTTAAAAACATTTCTTTTCTCATGCACCCATGCATGACATCTGCACAATAACTTTTGTTTCTGCTTTTAATTATTTTAAAATAACTTTTTTAAAAGAACTTTTTTTTTTAAATTTTCTCCGTTTGCACGCATTCCCAGTCCAGCTGGCCATTTCCAGAGTTTTTTTCCTGTTTATGACACACTTTATTACAGTCAGTTTGTCACATAAATTGTTGTCATTTCTTTAAGTGTATTTATTTTAAAAAAAAAAGTCAAATTTATCACAGTTTGGAGACAGAAAATGTTTTTGTTTTTAAGTAATTTATCTTTGCACATGTTTAAAGGAGTTGTCACTCTTCTACCTGTTTTCCAGGCAAAAGGAGATATAAGTTGTATCAAGACTTTTGCACAGTGTTGTATCACTTTACAGCTCAGAGTCACCAAAAAGTCATCTGTCCTCCTCAAATATGTGGTACTTTCACAAACTAGGCTTCAATACTGTAAGTCATATGACAAGAACTGCTACCACTGAGTATAAAGTTATGACATTTACACCATCCATCACTCCACCGGCCTCCTGAGGAGGTCTTTTGTCCTAGTTTTGGTCTTGTCAGCTGCTGATGTCATGTTGTGAAAGTATTAATAACAGGAAATGTTCAACAGGAGCAGTGAACAGTTTCTCAGTCTTTATTGTAAAAACATCGTATTTTGTCTCATTACATTCCCGTTTTCTTATTTTCCATTGAAAACTGCAGGCTTGAATCAGCCCAGGGGGGAACCTGTGATCCCATCCTGTGAAACAGTTTTAAGACGTTTCTATAATCAGATGAATTACTGCAGTAATTGCAGAGTGATTTTTACCTGCTGCTGATGACATCATGCGAGGCTTTATGATCAGTCTGTTGCACTGAGTATAGGGCCATCGGAGGGAATCTATTTTTATACATACTATATAAGTTTACAGATTCTTCATCGTGCAGCATGGTAGATGAAAAAAAAGATGTGTTTGTATATTTTAAACATACCTGGAAGGGTTCAACTTACAGACGGCATGTTTGGGAGTCCAACGGGTGATTTCACTGCAAAGACACAAGTCAAAAGAAAAAGAATAAGAAAAGCCAGAAAAATACTGTTTAACTCACAATGGTGTCAAAAACAACTAAACCTGCTGGATATAACATGAAGACCAGTTGTATTATATCCAATAGTCTGTTTACTTGCGCTCAGCGAGAGAGCAGACGTCCTTCGACATGAAGTCTGACTCTGTTTCATAGAGATAATATTCACAGTCTGGTTTGTCCAACCTGCAGAAGGAAAGGATTGGGGTTCAAAACCACAACATGTACATCAGGTTGTCACATCCTAAAGTGTTACAGAGAGGCAGACTAAGGTGAAGACACAGTAAAATATCCTAAAGGTTTGGATGTTATGTCGAATATATTTATAATATATACATGCAACGCATGCAATAGCATAATAATAATAATAATAATAATCATAAAAATAAAAATAATAAAATATAATAATAATAAAATATGTCCTTACAATAACAATAATAATAATTACAATAACAACAACAACAACAACAACAATAATAATAATAATAATAATAATAATAATAATAATAATAATGAGAACAGAAGTTCATATTCCAATAAAAACCAAATCCTGATTTATTAATAAAGTGTGTGACGCTGTAACTTACGGCGAATGTTTAAATTCCAAAGGATGTTCGATAGACCTTGCAGCCACGGACCCTCCAGACTTTTGCTGTGTTGTCCTAAACCTGAAATTAATTTGCAATTTTTAAAACATGTTATTAGTGAATTTTGCATTGTTTTTTTTTTTGTTGTTTTTTTTTACTAAAAATATAAGAATATATTTTATTTTATTGATACTTGTAAAAAAAAAAACAAACAAAAAAAAAAACATATCACTCATTCTCATGAACAAAGGTCTTAAAATCACCAAGTAAAACTTACCTTTTGTTTTCATCCTTTGATCCAGAAGACCTTTCCGCAAACTCATTTTGAAGGAATCTAGACACCAGATTCTTTACTTTCCCCCTAACAGGAACCGAGAGTTGAATATTTGGCTCATGCACCATATTGTATAATATAAAACAAATGAGTTGTAATAATGATCATATGTCTAAATAAGCAGCTGAAAGCAGAACAAATAAAAACAGCAGATTGTTGGACAAAGTAGCCTCACTATCTCTTACTTTTCACTGTTCTCCATCGGATCCATTTGGCTGGTAGCTCAGACAATCGTATTACCATTCATACTGGGACCATTCAGCTGCCGGGCCATTACAGATAAGCACCAGCCTGTAAATGTTTTGCATGTGTTTAGTCCAACCTTAGATTCAGTAACACTAAAACTCTGACAATGACATCTAAGTGAAGACTAATAGCAGGGCTGTAGCTGCCAAACCGGATTGTGTGTTACAGCAGATGACGGCAGGACACTTAGTCACTCGTTCTTATTCATTTTTAATTAAAATCTTTCATTTTGTGCCTGTGAGATTCGTTGTTGGTGAAGAGCTCACGAGAACACTGAAAAGTTTAATAATTTGTTTTGTGGTTTTCTGGCCAGACTGACATCATTTCTGTTCCCAATCATTCATACTAGTAATGAAACAGGTCAAGTGCTTCACCATTTTCTTAGAGACTTTCCTGCACTATAGAATGGACACCATTTCCCTAAAAAGAAAACAAACATAAAACACTATGTGTTGTTATTTGCATAGTCTGTTGGGTTTTTCTGGACGTTAATTGTTTTAATTCCTTTAGCTTGGTCACAAATTTTAGGGGATGATTGTTAGACATACGTTTGAGAAACAGCAACAAAATGCACATTATTTGGCCTTTGCGCTGGCTGTGTGTGTCTCAAAGCAAAAAACTCTGGTAAAATGCTATTTAGAGGCTCTAAAATACATTTATTTTGCTTATAATAAAAGAATCATAAAAAATGTTTTGTTTTTCTCTTGATCAAAAAGTTATTCTATTATTAATCTGACAACTCAGAATAAGTGAAATTTGAGATGATCAAACCTTCAGCTATGAAATGTTAAGACACTTATACCTCATTTCTAGAAGATCAGAGCAGCGATGCATTCAGGCACACTGACAAACAGCATGGAGAAAAAACTCTTTGAACCTGAAACACATGCAAAATCCAGCCTTTTAATTATAAAAGACTAAAGCAGGAGTCCTGTTCATGGGAGCTACTGTCCTGCAACTTTTAGATATATCCTGTCTCACACATCAAATGGCTGAATTCCCTCTGCAGAGACCTGGAAATGAACCGTTCATGTGATTCTGGTGTGTTTGAAGCTAGATGCATCTAAAAGCTGAAGGACAGTAGACCTGCAGGACAGTAGACCTGCAGGACAATAGACCTGCAGGACAGTAGACCTGCAGGACAGTAGACCTGCAGGACAATAGACCTACAGGACAGTAGATCTGCAGGACAATAGACCTACAGGACAATAGACCTACACTCTTAGAAATTTCTGTGAATTTACGGCTGAATTCTAGCAGTACCATACTGTCTTTCCAAAATGCAGGAAAAGACCATTAAATTTTGTTGTGAGAATAGAGGGTGGTGACTGACAGTCCAACTACTGCAAAATAACAGGCTAATACAGTATTTTTCTTCTGAGTGACCATGCTTCTTTTGCATTTGCAACTTTGACAATCACCATTCATCTTCCAGTTCTAACACATAAAAAGGGTAAGTAAAATCATTTTAGAGGATGTAATTTGTGGCTTTGCATGGTATGGAGTAAATTAGGGCCAAGTGGCTTTACTGTTATGTTATTTCCTATAGATTACTTATCTTAAAGGACTCAGTAATGTGACACATCTTTGGCCATAGCCAGTCAGGATTTATGGTGGAAAGTTCATTTCGACTATGAATAAATGAACAAATTTACATTAGTCACTGTCTGTAACAATATAAGTGACAAGAAAGTACTGAATAAATTAAGCTGTGGGTTTATACTGTATATGTTACCTGAATTATGTTTTTCCTCAAGACCCAAGTGAAACATTCAAACTGCTTGTAGATGCAAAACATAAGCTGATTTTTTTGCCATAAGCCACAACTTCTTATGTACCTAAGGTGTTTAATACACAAGTGATCCCAGACCATGTTTTACTTTTTCATTTTTCCATAGTGATAAATTTCTGAAATCTTCAGCATTTGAAGTTAAACCATTTTGCCAATGGCTGTATACACACAAGCATATCGTTACAGTCAAAAAGTGAATTCAAATGTAGCTTTCTTAACTTTCTAAACTTTTTTTCACACAGACCACACTTTTACTGTGTTTTTGGACCATAAGAAAGGTATAGTTTGAATTTAGTGATATTCTAAAGTCAGTAATTACTCCAAGTTAATTTTTGTTTTAGTTGACACAAGATTTAAAAAGAAAATAACATTGTTTAAAATTACATTATGCACATTGTGCACATTGTGTATCACTTTCCACCTAATGTTGTTGTGGACAAAGGCACTGAGTTTTTTGCAAGTGATTACAATGACAATATACAACAGTCAGACGCACATCTTGACTTTGGTCCATCACACACCTTGATTGCCAATGATGTGACACTGAAAGGGACAAAGTACAAGTGCAACATGTATGTTGTAATAAATCACAATTATGAAGGCTTATTAGTGGGAAAAACAAACAAAACTGTTGTTCAGAAAAACTCAGAATTTTACTTCATCTGTGAGAAACACCAGGCTATTCGGCTTCCTTCCATTGACTCTTATCATACAAGTCCTGTGCCAAGATACTACTGCTGTGTCAAACCAGAAGAACTGGTTGATTTTTACCCATTGCCAGAGTAGATGGTTTGGGTTGTACCTCTTCTCATACTTCACCGTTCTGTTCCTGTGCTTTAGATCAACGTCATCATTAAGTGTCACGATAAAGGAAATAATCATCAAGGCTTTGCCGGGTCTTTGTGAAGACGCTCAAGAAAAGCTAGTTTCCACACTTATCATTTCTGGGGTTGGGTCTGCAGAAGACCTGAAGTATGTCCACATTCCTTGTCATCCAACTATTATTGGTTCATTTCAATGAGTCTCCAGATGGGCTGATGCTGACTACTGATGTAAGTTCATTGCAAGTAAATATAGCAAGTCTTGTCCATTTTTGCCCATGTATATTGTATTTCTAATATAAACTTGTATATATTACACTTGTATATATGCTACACAGGAGTATGCAACAGCAGCAGATGTTGAAACTAGCCTAAGTTTGCCTGCCAGTCCTCGTCTGATATTGTGTAAGTACAGAATTTATAATATTTAAAAGTTTTACTTCATACTTGTTAGCATGTTGACTTTTTTGTTGTTATTAAATGTAGAATTCTTTAAAACTTGAATGTGTGCACATTAGACATTAAAAAAGAAAGGCTGGAAGCCACCTCTTCAAAATATTTTTAAAAAGCCTTCATTAGAATCACTGTCATATTAAATCAATTCAGCTCCACCTCCAGCGTATTGAAGTGTGGTGTATATAAAAAGTTTATTATGGAAAATACAACAAAAATGTATATCTCTGTCGATTACAGGTGGCAATGAGCAACTTGTGCCTGGATGGATGGTCAGCGCTGAAAGCCATGTCATCTATGAGGGGGTCCAGCCAACATTTGCAACAGGACTTGCAGCAGTGTTTCCCACTTTCTACATATTCAACCTGCAGTATCAAGATGAGGGGGGCAAAGGCTGTGGAGTTCATTCAAGGGTAAAAATATTTCTATGACTGTATGTATTTATTTTGAAGTTGAGTTAAATACAAAAAAATTACACAAGAATTAAAAGCTATAAAGCAAGTTACAATTGCCAAATGTGTTGAGGTATTTTCTTGATACATTTAAAAACAGCACAATATCTCCAAATGATATCTCAATTTTTTTTAAATATATTTTACTGTTAATGACTGCTTTCAAAGTTTCAAATACTCTGTTTGGCAAATTCTTGAATTCTCCCCATTTAGGCACTTCATTGGGATTAACCCAAAAAAGGGCACAAAGACCACTCATGGAAAGATGGTCTCCAAAAAGACAGGCAAGATAATCCAAAAGAAACAGCAGACAGTGAATGCATGTTTCTACTCTGATCAAAAACCTGATGGACTTTGAGTGGCACTTTGTAAAGGTTAGTTGTCCCTTTTTTTTCATTTGAAATATGTCTGTTTGCCAATCGTTTATGTTCTAATCATATTTTCTAATATTTTTCCATGCTGGATGATGTCATCACCTACATCTAAAACAGTGAGTGGAACTTGGACTCCTGCAAACCAGAAGTGGTAAAACCTAGTCTTAGACATTACAACACTGATTCTGGTATTCTTTTTGAAGCATTACTAAAGCCATGTTTAAGTTTCTTTTTCTTTGGGGTCCTACTTACTTTCTTTTATTCTTTTCAATGATTCACCAAAAACATGAATATGTGACCATTTACTTTAAGAACGGTGTTTTTGGGGTATTCAGATTGTGAAAGGAAATCATTTAAAATCAGTTGAAGACAATGCATTTTGTAATTGTTCAATCTTTGTTTGTGTTACTGCAAACATATCCATTTCTTGAGTTCAGAAGCCTTTTTTTTGTCTGTTTTTTTTGTCCAATGATTTCAGAAGGCATGTGACAGTTTTCCTTAAGAGAATAATGTTTTTGTATCCATTAGATCATAAAAGCAAATCATTTAAACCTACTTTAAGACACGGCAAGGCTTATTTCTACCATTTTTATTTCAGTGTTGCTACAGCATGTCTAATTCTTTCATTTTGAGGCCAACTTTTTCAGTGATTCCCTGAAGTATGGTAATGTAATCTTTGATTTGGAAGACTGAAAATGTGGGTTGTGGTGTTACAGTGCCTTTCAATAAATTTTCAGTTTGAAACTATTACTGTCATCTAATCTTGTGTGTTATGCATTGTACAAACATTTGGTAGTTTACTTAAATGTAAAGGTGGTATTCTACTACGATTACTAAACATGACAGTACATGTGAAAATTAGGACTGTTGTTACATTATTTTAGTGTAAAACTAAAACTGTACATTAAAATCAAGTGTATACAGTAGTAAATCTGTAAACTTACAGTAAATGACTGGCAGATACAGACACCAGCACTTTACTGTAAATTTATTTGAACTTTTGTATTTTAACAGTAAATTAATCTAAAAATAAATTACAGTATTGAAATTGTAAATTTACAGTAGAACACTGCCATCTATATTTAACAGTATTTCACCATTATTTTACAGTATCTGTACAATACTTATATTAACAGTTTAGTACTGTCAAAATAAATAACAGTATAGGCCATGTAAATTTACAGTAAAATACTGGCGTCTGTAGCTGCCAGTATTTTACTGTAAATTTACAGGATTTTTCTTAGAGTGTACAGGACAATGGACCTGCAGGACAGTAGACCTGCAGGACAGTAGACCTGCAGGACAGTAGATCTGCAGGACAGTAGATCTGCAGGACAGTAGACCTGCAGGACAGTAGATCTGCAGGACAGTAGACCTGCAGGACAGTAGATCTGCAGGACAGTAGACCTGCAGGACAGTAGATCTGCAGGACAGTAGACCTGCAGGACAGTAGATCTGCAGGACAGTAGATCTGCAGGACAGTAGACCTGCAGGACAGTAGACCTGCAGGACAGTAGATCTGCAGGACAGTAGACCTGCAGGACAGTAGACCTGCAGGACAGTAGATCTGCAGGACAGAACACAGGCACCCCAGGACTAAAGAAAAATCTTTAATGTAAGATCTTTGCTAAACTTCTCCCTCAGTGTTGAGACGTTTACAACAGATTTAAGACACTGTTTCCTGTTTAACCAGACATGGGAAAATGTAAAATGTAGTTAAAACTCACCAACCGGAAAGAACCTCCAGGAGGTTAAGACAGCTCACACGGAGTGAGTTGGGTTGTAGGCGGGAGAGCTGGCTGGAAGGAGGAAGCGGAGAGGACTGGAAGGACTTTGGATTTTATACCACTAGAAAATATTATTGGCAAGGCCTCTCCCTTACATGTGAGATATGACAACACGTGCTTTGCTACTGAGAAAAGTTTAAACATGTCATCAGTCATGTCACTATGAGTGTTTGTCACTGGAATCCAACATTTACATGAGCAAGTTCAAATAAATTATATAAATAAGAACAGTAAAAACATCGGTCTTCAAAAAAAAAAAAAGCGGTCTTCATCCCTGGTCCTCGAGGCCCATCATCCAGCAGGTATTAGATTATTCCTTGATGCAACCCACCTAATTCAGTTACATAGATCTCTGACAAGCTCTGCACATGTCTGCTATTGGCACAATATCTGGAGTCAGGTGTGTTGAAGCAGGGACGTATTAAAAGTGTGCAGGACTTGAGAACCGGAGCTGGGGATCCCTGGCCAAGAGATGAGGAAAGAAAGTTCAGAGTCTAACGAAACTGTAAAAAATATGGTTCGGTTTATGTGTAAAAATCAGGCACTTTTATATGAAAAAAAATTAAATAGATTAAACCAACTCAAGGCCGATTTATTTGTACAACACATTTTATGTAAAAAGCATCACGGCAGGGTGGATAAATGTGGCCTATTTATCAGTGTGTCTGTATAAGACATAAAATTTAGTCTAATTTTAGTCTCATTCAGACATCTTTTTAAATATTCTGTTCGGTGGAAGTGAAGCCCACTCAAACATGATTTTATCTAAGAATCCCTGACAGATGTCATGTTGAGTTTAAATAAAGCCAGTGAAATTAGCAGGCTGCACTTCATTTAATTATATTTTCATTTACTGTGACTGAGCAGTTTTAGGTAAACAGAAAAAGATGGGTGGTGTTTTATTCAGAGTATGTTCCTTAGCTTCATATCTGGATATTATGTGCATGTGAATGTGGCAACCACCAGAAGTTGAAGCCAGAGGATTGTTAAAACTGGTGGGATAATCATACGGATGTTTCAAACCGAGAAACTGAGCTTTGACAAAACATTTTAACAGGATTAGTTTCACAATTTTCATTCAAAATGTTTATTTAAAATATAAACAAATCCACAGTGACATCCTAAATGACTAAACTGATCTCTAAATCCTGAACCGGTCTGAAAACATGACAGATTTTCAGCATGGCGACTGTTTCCAAGCAGCACAACAATCACACTGTTTACATTACAAACACATTAAAAGTATATGAGTTTAGTAGAACTTAGTCGTTCTACCTTTTTTTAAGGTTGATGTGAGTTCACATGGCACAGCTCCCACACAGTAATATGGAGAAACCAAGAGTTCAGCACCTACTTGCATGAGTGGGTGGAGTAGTAGAGATTCAGGGACGATAGATAAAGCAGAAACACACAAGGAGGCACAGAGTTAGCGAGCATCCATGTATGTGGGCCGACTATTACAGCAGAGTGCATCCTTACCGCATGCATGTGGAAGAAACCACAAAATGGTTGAAAATAGATCAAATATTACATATCTAAAAGAATATCCATCACTTCTTGACAGCGGAGACATGACAAATGACCAGTGCTGTTAACCATATTGTTTTCCCATATGTTCAATGCAATTACACCAATAAATGAGAATAAAATTGTACGGAAAGAGAAGCTGCTTAAGATTCTGTCAGACATGAGCTAAATGATTTTTTTGTAAATGTTTACAGAGCATCTTGTGATAAATCTGAGTTATATATGTAAAATGAAAAGAAATCCACCTTTTATATATTGATATTTCTTGGTATAACTCCTTCAGTCAACCATGGCAGTAAGCCTGGTTACATATTTTAGCACACACTGACCTAAAAACAAGTCAAAACAAAAAAGATGTACTCATAATTATTTTCACATAAATGTAATTCACAGTAAATCTTGTTTTCATTTAGAATAATATGAACACATCTCTTGTAATCATCCTGTGTAGTACAGACGGAAGTATCTCCCGAGCCGTGTGAGCTGAAAACATGTGCGAAGGCGGTCCTGGAGAGGAATGAGTAGGAACTCTCCAGAAGTCAAATGGTAGATGGGAGTCGGGCGAGGACAAACTTTTCCTCTTGTAAAACTATTTCAACCTATAATAAGACTTATGACTATCCACTTTATGCTTGAAGGGCTGTATGTCTAAAATGGGATGTAATAAATAGCTTCCTGTAACACTAAAGCAGCCAACTTATGACTGCTCTGTGGAAGCATGACTGTAAATAAGGGTGGGGTGATCTCCCTCTAGTGGGCTCTTAATGTTAAATTCATACAATAAACAGCTCCCAGATTATTTTAGTTGATGTGCGTTTCCACTCATCTCTGCTGACAGGAAGTAAAGCTCATGCAGCCGCACCATTTAGGGTTTTGTCCTTATCTCACTCATGCACATAACGCTGCAACACAGCAGTCATTTCTTCTCTGTTTCTTCTCATCTGAAGAGTTTAAGATAAATGGAGGACAAGCTGGAGTGATATTAATTTAACCTTTTTTTATTTCTACATTTCTTTGAGATTTAAAGACAAATCTTAAAGTCAAATCTTCAAGGAAATCTGTCCCAGGAAAGTTATTAGTAAATGGTTAGGACTTATTATATTATGACATGTGGTTGATTGCCAAAAATAGGACTAAAATCAAACAAAAAACACAAATGAAAAGACAAATCTTTGTCATGGGTGCATTTGGCCACATGAGAGTCAATAGTTTGGACAAGAATTGATCAAAATTGTAAAATAAGTTTAATGAATTGCTAAAAACAGGTCTGAAAATAAAACAAAGTGAACTTTCTGGGGTTGGTGAGTTCTTTGAAGACAGATCCAAGCTATAAACTATAAATAAAGGAGTAGCATGTGCTGCATGGAGTTTACGTTCACTCCTAGAAGCACATCAGTCTGTCATGATCATATTGTGACAATTTGTTCGGAGACACTTCATGCTGCCAAACAATCATGCTTGCTGGAATCTGGGAAAAGATCATGTGAAAGTTTCCTGGATTCTGGTTTCAGGAGCACTTGGGCCAGTGGGGGCAACTCCGGTCCTCAAGGCCTGCAGATGTTTGGAGTTTCCCTGCTGCAACACACCTGACTCAAATCAATGGGTGATCAGCAAACCTGTGCAGAGTTTAATGTCCATCTCCACACAAGTCTGCTTGTTAAGTCTGATGCGTGTCAGCTGCTCCTAGCAGGACCAGAGTTGCCCACCCCTGATTCAGGCCCTGGTGGTTTCTGGATGCTATCAGGCCACTGCAGTCCTGCTGCCACTGCGGAGGTGTACCATTATGGGTGTGTGACTGATTTGTATGAAAAATGCACGGAGACTGGGTATGTCTGCAACATGGGGAGAGTTGTAACGTCTCCATTTCCACCACTTAGGGACGAGATGGGAGGAATCAGATTCAGCGCTCAGTGTTTACACACTTCCTTCTTCATCCTGCATGGTAGATATTAAGGCATGTGCAGAATTTATTCAGAAAAAAAGAGATTTATAATCATGAAAGGAATATTTTATTTAGGTTGAAGATAGAAAATAAAATTATGTGACGGACAGTAAACTGAATTGTTGTCTGTCAGGCAACGTATGACATGTTCTCTATTTTAAAACTTCTAATATATTATAAACTTCCAAACATACAGAGTTGGGTACGTTGTAACATATATTTGAATTGTAACGATCATCCCTTTACATAAAACTAAGAATAATTTCTTGTTTTAACTCATTTTTAAGCATGTCTAGGCAGAGGTATCAAAAGTATTCACATTCATCACTCAGGTAGAAATGTGCATAATTATACATGATTAAACTGATATACATAAACATACTTTTCAATGCATTCCACACTGAATCAGTGATTCCTCCTCTCCACATTCACACCTGTTGGTGGTGAAGTAAAGGTGTAGCTGCAGACTGAGAGGAACTGCTGCAGCTCTGAGGACATGTCGATAGAGATAAATGTTTTTCTCTTTAATCATTATTACTTCAAATGATTTCATGACTATTTTATTGCTTCCATGTAGCTGCTGTAACTTTAACAGCAGGAGGTTTCCTGCCTGTAAAATGAGATTTGCTGCTGCAGGTTCAGCATGCAAACTGTCACAAGTTTCTGCTTCCTGGTTTGCATTTCCTCAAAGTGCTGCAGGTACGCTCTGCTGGTGCTTGCTGGCCTTTCTTTGGGCATGTGGTGCAGCAGTTGGTTGTCTGACAGTCTCTCTCTCCCATGTGTGTCACTGCTGCTGATGGCATTTTGCCATATGCTCTATGTGTGTGTGTGTGTGTGTGTGTTCTGTGTTTAACCATTCACTCCTGGGGGTAGGTTTTGCCTTCTGTGCATGCTTGTGTGTGAAGCGTGTGTGTGTTGTGTGATTGGGATGCTGAGTTGCAGCCTCCCTGCCAGTACCACTTATATTTAGTTTTTGTAAATACACCTTTTAACTTACTATAACTTTAACTTACTATAAAAAGGTAACTAAACCTGAGTGGGCCCTGCGATGGACTGGCGAGCTGTCCAGGGTGTACCCTGCCTGTCGCCCAAAGCCAGCTGGGATAGGCTCCAGCTTCCCCGCGACCCTGAATTGGAACAAGCGGTTCAGAAAATGAATGAATGAATGAATGAATGAATAAACCTGAGTGTCTTTACTTTGATCTTAACTCCCAAGGTGGCATTGTGGGACACGTTGCTGGTTGGGATCAAACACCCCACCCCTCGCCACTTTAAATTGCAGGAAACGCTAAAAAAAAATTTTTTAAAAACAAAAGCTACAATCACAGAAACTGGAGTTTTAAAAGACTTTTGTAAAAGGTGTAATGTCAATTCAAGCTTTTTACTTGAGTGTAAGTTCTGGTTTAAAAATTGAAGTATAAAAGTAAAAGGGATGTAGGGAGAAAAATACCATCTAAAGGCAGGTGGGGAGGAGATCCTGGAAAATCAGTTTGATCAAGATATATTTAGAAAACGCACAGTGTAAAAGTCCAAACCGGGGGGGGGGGGGGGGGTTGGTAGTGGGCTGTGGACCTGGGTCCCATGAGGCCTGTGCCCTCTGATGGAGGAGGGGGTTCTGGCGGTGGTTTTCCTCGGCCTTCTGGCATGTGGCCGTCCTTGCACTGGGCGACTTAAGTTCCCCACTCTCTGTTGACTGCTGGTTTCCTGGAACTTAGAGCTCTACTGGTCCACCACTGACGAGGGGGGGAAGGGGGGGGGGGGTTGCATTTGCATGTTCACTTAACACAACTCACTCTTTTGAGGATTTACAATCAAGAAAACAAACATTCATTTTACAGTAAAGACACGGTCTCCTGAACACATGTCGAGTTTAGCAATGAAAACAGCATCCAGACGATAAGCAGTTAAAATGATTTTATGTCAGATATGAAGAAGCACATAACACATAACATTTGAGCTCTCTTGTTTGCAGCTAGAAAAACTATAGAAAATGTTATTGACCAAACAGTAACAGAACAAGACGACGACATATTGAAGGAAAAAGTATCCATTACTCACTGAATCACGTTACCATGACAGCTGATTGGTTTGACATCTTCCGGAAAAGTAATCAATTCTGACTCATGTGCTAACAAAAGAAATTAACAAAAGTAAGTGCATGATTTTGTTTCTACAGCATTTACAAATGGAAACATCAGTCTCCACTGTGGTCCCATGTTGATCTCATTAGCTAGACACTGTGCTCAAACAAGCTGCATCTGTTTCTGCGACATCATGAAATCACTGAAGTATATGATCTATTATACAGTCAGCACAATGTAGCCTAATCCAGGCTTTAGTTGCAGGTATAATTAAACATACAACACGGATTATTTTAAATGAATACACACTGTCAAAGCTTGCTATTATCTCCTGTTTACAAAGACATACAAATGTTTTTGTGTTTATGCCTGAAACCAGTGCTGAGCGTAAATGAGTCTACATCTCACAGATCCAGCTCTGTTCGACCGTACAGCTCTCATCATTCCAGTCGCCTTTGCTGTTAGAACGGTGCCAAAACTCAACACAGTCCTGGTTCCTTCCCTGGTGACTGTTGGGTTGACCTTTACCCCAGAACCTGAAGAACGAGATGGAGATCAGAATAAACACCGTTCCATCTTTTTGTGAGGGGAAAATGACATTGCATATCATGTGATAAATGTTTAGTGTCCTACGCTAGGGTCAGTGGTGTCCCATCCACCCATTTCCACTGCCCTTCCACTCCTCCATCTGTCAGGCCAATCCAAGCTTCTTGGTCACTGTTGTACAAGCCGTTGATGAAGTTCTGGGAGGAAAGAGACATCCATGTTACTGCAGGAGCCTACGCTGGCAACCCAGCGTTGGACAATGATGGTGGAAGGAATACATTTCCTCTAAGCGTCATGACGGTAACTACATGTGAGGGGTGGAATGTGATGGTGCTGTAGCCGCATGAAATATTGTTTGTGTGTTATGACCTGAGGACAACTCGAATATCAACAACCTCTCTATGTTGGTCTTCAGCATCTGTCAGAAACACAAGAATGAACTAAAACCTCCAGCCCTCATTCCTATCTTTATGAAGAGACTTTATGGATTCTTAGGAATGACTATTGCAATGCTGTGAAAAAGCTCAAATGAGTAATTTTACCCTGTGATGGACTGGCAACCTGTCCAGGGTGTACCCTGGAAGGAGTCATTTTACTCTAAATCAACTGCAACTGATCCAAAATGCTGCTGTTTGTCCTCACAAGGACCAGAAAAAAGCAACATATCACTCCAGATCTCTATAGCGGCTTCCTGTGAGCGATTAAAAAGCATTAAAATTTAGCTGCTGGTGCACAAGGCACTGAATGGTTCTGGGACGATAAAAGTTTGCTTTCCATCATGAGAGGAAGAACTAAACAAGGAGAGTCAGCATTGAATTTTTTTTTATCCTAATATGAGGAAGAAATACCAGAAAAGCTTCAGTCTGATCCGAACGTTAGTTCTTTTAAATCAGGTCTTTATAGTTTTTATTTGTCACTGGCAGAGAGGTTTTTTTTTCTTTTTAAATATATTTTCTTTGTACATGATATCAACGATGATGTTGATGATGACAACATCTGTTTGTGTCATATTTACCTCACTGTCTGCATTCTGTTGCCTATTTCTATTTTAGCTTCTCTCTCTTTTCAATTTGTCTTAATTGTTTGTCTGTTTGTTTAAATTCTTTGAATTTTCATTTTAATTATTCTTTTTAGTCTTTTTGTCTTTTAGTTATCCAATTTAGTGTTCCTTTGTAACTTGCCGCAATGCCTTTAATGTTTTATGGAAAGCACTTTGAGCCGTCTTGTACATGGCTTCAGGCATACAAATAAAGCCGCCGTTCCTCCTTCCACTTGTAGGGGCGATAATTTAACGTATGTTATTGCAGGGCACATGAACAATCAGCCCACTCATCCATTTCAATTGCAGAACTTGTTGACAGAGATTAAAATCCTTGTCAAGGATGACCCAGGTTGGAGTTCCAACCTTTTTGGCATTTTGCGGCGTGCCCTGCCTCCCTCATTGTGGCTACTTCCCTGTCTCTCTGCCAGTATTGATTAAAAGCCTCCAGTGCCGAAGAAAATCCAACAAGAAACAAGTAAACACAGACTATATGTCAGTTTCACAAAAGAAAACAGTGTGATACCCGTGGAGAGGAAATCAATTGCCTGTGTGCAGACGTACGTTTTCCTCTTCGCTCTTTATGATTGCCAGGTCTGCTCCGTTGCTCCGACAGAATTCTCTGCTCGAGCTCCAGCTTTTCTTCTGCGACGTGGTGTAGTAGCAGCTGTACTGAAACTTCTGCCAGCCAGGCGGGCACCTCTTTTCTGTAGTCCAAAAATATTTGTTGATTAGTTATTTTACACAGCTGAAAAGTTTGCAGCTTTCATCCGGTTCCTTCTGCTTACCTTGAATCGTTGCGTTCATTTTCTCAGTTTGCTCCAGAAGCTGATTTCTCGCAGCGGTCAGGTTGTCATTTCTCAGTTTCAGCTGGTCTCTCTCTTCTGTTGCATTCCTCAACCTACTTTCAAGCTCATTTTTTTCATTAATAGCTGATGCATACGATACCTGCAAATCATTTTGTGCTTTTTTAAGTATGTTGCAGGTTTCCTGAAGAGTTTCCAGTTGGATGGTCAGGTTTCCGTGGCTGCTTGCTAGCTTGTCTTTCTCACTGCTTGAGAAGTTGTATCTGTCCTGTAAGTGTTCTACTTTCTGAACCAAGTCGTTGCAGCTGGTCTGCAGCTGCTCTCTTGATCTGGTGACGTTGTTAAGTTTGTTCTGCAAATTGTCCCTATCTTTTGTCACAGAGTCATAACCGGCCTGCAACTCTTTCCTGCGGTTGACAACGGACTCGTATTGTGTCTGTAAGCTGCTTTTGGCTGCAGCCAAGGAATCTTTATCTGTCTGCAGCTGGGCGTTTGTGGCTTTGAGCTGCTCTAACTCTTTGTTCAAAGCAGTGGTGGTGGTCTGTGACTGGCTTTGTCTTTGTTTAAGTTGGTTTAATTCATCAGTTAATGCATTGTTATTGATCTCTATTTGGTCTTTTCTCCTGTATAAGAAATCATAGCGTTGCTGTAACTGATTAATGGCTGCGTTCAGATTCTTTTTCTCCCTCTGCGTTACTCTGAAGTTTTCTCGCAGGTCATCTCTATCATTAATCAGGGATTTTAACTTGATTTGATTGTCTTTTTCCACATTTTGGTCTGCCAGGAGGAGAGATAACATGAGTCAGGGGTTTCAGGTTAATATCAGAAACTATGACAGAGAAAACAAAATGGTGGACTCACAGTAGACACCTTGACCTATGACTCCAGCCAACAGGAGAACACACATTACCCCCAGGCAAGCTGTGGCAATCTTGAAAGGGCTGTTCCTCAGGGCATAAACTGACAGCAACCAAAGCAGAAGCAGAAACTCAGAATTGATGAAGTGATCCAAGGAACTTGTGGTTTTACAGAGTTGTTGCAACATCTGCATGCAAAACATTTATTTCAACAAGATGCTCGTTGTGTCAGAAATCTTGAATTTATTTCACTTTGAGAAACATACATTTCATACACGATTCATTAGTAAATTTTTACATAGTTTTTTATTCTTATTCTATTTTATTCTTTGTGATATTTGCCTGATTGACTCAGTGCAACCAGAAGCGTCACAGGAATAAAAACTGCAGCAGTATCTCAAAAGCATGCAACGTAAAAATGCATTTGAAAGCCATTTGCATCATGTATTCAATAATACCTTCTATTAAACTTTACTGATTTCTCTTCTGATATCTGAGTGGCTTGATGGAGAATTTACTTAGAAGCTTGTGGATGAGAACACAGCTCACATTGTTGGTAAATCTGCAGTTGTTTACTTAGGAGATGACGCAGAAACACCCCGCTAGTTGCCCCCAGGGACCCATTACTGCAAATCACTGATTACCCATCTAATTCACAAACCAATCTCAGATAAGAACATATTAAAAAAAAACACTGAAAAGATGTTTTTCCAAAGAACAGATGTAGAAAAAATATCTTTCTTACTCTTTGTAAATTAAAAAAAAAAGTTATTTGTTACACAATCACATCAGCTTTTCATTTTTCCCAATGTTTGACTTCTAACAACAATCTCTACATGAGATCTGAGCACTAGAAGGCATCTAAAAGTTAGGTCTATATGTAGCCTTTATTCATCATAAATGTCTCTAAGCAAGTTTAGATCGTTCTTTGGCCGAAGCGATGAAGCATTTACTGCTTTACATATAACTAGAACGATGACAAGATGCTGTCCAAACTGATAAAGGCTGCAGTTAAAACATAAATAAGCTCCACAGACTGTTAAAGGTCCTGTATTTAAAGGATTTAATTACATTCCCAATCATGGTGAATTTAAGGCCAAATGCAAATGAAGGAGCAAAGCCAAGGCATCTACAAAAGCTTCACTTTTTAGACCAAATAGAATCATTTTTAAACCAACTTTGAACATTTAAGGTCTTGTTTACTCAACATTTCAATGCAAAGCAGAAAACTTTTCTATTGCATATTTTAAAAAAAAGCATTTCCACAACAACAGAATGAAAACTATCTCCGTGCAGGAGAAAAATGATTCAGAGCACATTCCAAATGATGAAACTTTGCAACGAGACGCTCAGGTTTGCATCACGGGCTTGTTTCATGGATCGGCTTACATTCAAACTCTGAGTGAGTTAATCCTGAGTTTAAGCAAACTCTGAGTTTTTCTGTCCCAGAAAGCAAGGTAAGTCTTACGGCAGTCTGTTACCATGGTAACTGACTATGTAAAGATCCTTGCTCCTCCATTCACAATAAAAGCAAAAGAAAAACCTGGGTTTCCACCCGTCTCCTCCCACCTGAAGCAGCTGTCAGACATGGTTTGTACGTACTAGCCTGATTCCAGAGATTTACAAGCTGAATTAATACGCAGCGAGTTGAGTCTGGAGAAGATTTTTCAGAACTCAAACAGACGTGTGATTAATATCTCATCAAACGGTATCGCTTTGAAGTAACTCTCCAGTCGCATGTATTTAACATTACACCATGTAAACATGAAATGATGTCAAATCAAGATCTGTTTTTTGCATTGTGACACTTGTAAAAGTTTAGTTTGTAGATGAGATTTTTCTGTATAATCGAGGCAACAAAGAGGATGACAGCAACACAACAGTATGTCGAGTCATGAGAAAAGTCCTCACACATGTCTGATATCATAAATAATACATGTGAGATGGGTAGAAGTTACTGTCGGGCTCTCTGGATCTCAGCAGGCGGGGTCTTCTCTCCATCCTCCTCCTCCTCAAATCATTTTCCAGCTCAGAGTTGTCCAATGTCCGTCCTCGAGGACAGCTGTCCTGCAAGTTTTCGACGTATCACTGTACCTAAAACCTCAAGCTTTGGATGAAGCAGCCTATGTAGTTTTGCACAATGACAGTCAGATGTGATAGAACAGGGATACATGGAAAACATGCAGAATTGGGGCCCTCAAGGACGAGAGCTGCACACCCCTGGTATCGTGCAATACATTGCCTTTATCCTTCATATGTGTTTTTCCCGAATGAGATTGAACCCATGTAAAATGGAGATTTTCTTCTGTCCACCAACATGTTAACCCACATGCTGCAGTTTGTCCAGTCATAGGACCAGTGGATTCCAGCTTCCACATGAACTCTGACAGCAGTTTTCTCTTGTTGTGCTTGTCTCTCCTTCACCACAGCCGTCTTCCCAAACCCCCCAAATGTCTCTTCTTCTTGCTCGTATGCCTCAATAAGAACTTATTGCTCCGATCGGGTAAAATGACTGGCTTTTTGTCAGCGGTTGCCATGGTGAAACCAGTTATTGGGTTACCATTAATGATGGATTTTTTCATTGTGGTTACCAACTCTGGGTAAAGATACTGAAAGCAGATTGAACTGACTGCAGTTGGTTCACAGCTGCTGTGTCAAACCCACAGCACCTGTGTTGTGCTTTCTTGCAGGTTAGGGTGTGAGTGTGCAAATGCAAGATGATGTGAAAGACGTCACAGCTGCCAAAAGAAACCAGTTCCAGTTCGCACTGACAGGAATCGCCTTGCATTGCACGGAAATTTCACTTTTCATTCCCAAAACTCTGCTACTGTGTAAACTAAAGTCCAGAACACGACTGAACCTTTCTGATTTACCGTCTCAGCATCGTGGCAGACCTTAGATGCCTTTAGGCATTTTTCAGCAGTCGGAAATGACATGTCATACAAACAACTCTAAAGCCTGTATCATCCTCCACGAGAAGCAAGAACTGAGTTCTTGTTCTCGAGGCTGCAAGAACAAGAAAAAACGTCTTGTTCGGCAGGTCCATACATACTCCACGAGAAGCACGTCTGCAGCGCGGAGGGATCACTGCGGGGGGCGATGTCTGCTTTATGTGCGATGAACTCGGTTGTTACCTCCGCTGAGGAGGTTGTTTTCTCCGGCGTCTTTTTGCTCAAGATAACTTAAAAGGTTACGGAGGGATTTTATAAATATTTCAAGAGTTGTTGCAAATGTAAAAGTGAAGAACTGATTAAACTCTGGTGGTGATCAGGATCACCGTTTGGATCCGGGAATGTTTTAAAAGGATTCTTAAACATTGTGCTTGGCGGAGGTTTCCGCTCTCCAAGTTTCTAGTTTCATATTTAACAAGCAGCTTCGTCCGCGGCAGGGCGGGTTGTGCACGCGGCTGGGTCCGAGTGTTTTAATGCTACATGTAAAAATGTTGGTACTTTCTCACCACCTTGATAAGCTGTTTTATCAAAACAATCCGTTTTGCCGGCAACAGCAAACACACGGACGCAGCAACTCTGCTTCATGCTTCCTCCGTGTTAACGACGCCCATCTCCAACATCCGACCAATCACACGATACTTCTCGCAGCTCTGCAAGAAAAAAGTTCTGCCAGCCCGGTGTGTCAAGAACTGTCCTCAAACACGTCCGCGAGAACAAAATGACGTCATTCTCTTCTCGGAGCCTCGTGAACAAGAAAAATGTTCTCGCTTCTCGTGGAGGATGGAACAGGCTTACATAAATATGTGACATTCACTGTTGATGGCTGTAAGTTTCACATTTCAGTAAGTAGTGGGGTTCATTCTCTGCACATTAGAGGAATATTTTTCACCCACTTTTCAGCCTCGGAAAATATATTTAAACGTCATTTGTTGAAAGAGAGATAAATGTAGTTGGAGATATTTCAAAAAGTTTCAGTCTTTCACTGCATTTAATCAGTCATGCTATGTTTTAGATGCTTTAAAGAAATAGCAATTTTTTATATTTTATTATTTATATATCAGTACCTGCATTCAGTTAAGAGGCAGAAGCAAGGGGGTCATGTGAGTGTGGGTGGGGGGGGAGTCTGTCTTTGTGTGCATACTACTGACTGAGAAAGAAAATGGATGTTTAAATGTCTGTTTTATAACTTTGGTGTATGAAGGCCTGCTTTATGTGAACCTGCATGCATTTTATCATGTAAAGCACTTTGTGTTGCATCTGGCATGAAAAGCGCCTTTAAATAAAGTTTGATTTGATAATAAGGCAGTTCAGTTTGTACAGTTTAAAAAGCAATTATTTTAATCACAAAACATCCCAGAAAAATATAAATGAAATAAATAAATAAATAATAAAGTATTCCAGAGTCAGTAATGTAAGATCATTCTTTTTTTTTTTTTTTTTTAATAAAATAAATAAATAAATAAATAAAAAAATTTAAAAAATAAAATAATTTTTTTTTTTTTAAAAATGTAAGATCATTCTGGCAACAGCTTTGGTCAGAGGACCATCTAAATGGTGATCCTTTAGATCTGGCTTGTAAGACCCTCAGTTTACCTCCCAGCTTTATTATACTGTGTTGCCAAAAACTTTGTTCAAAGCATGGATTTATTCAATACCTTTGACTAAACCCAGATGTCCAGAGAAGTTTCACTTTCAGCCCAAGCAAAACTCAGTTTCAGCCTGGAGGTTTATTGATCATTGGATGTCTTAGATGTCTTTTCAGCCAAAAAATGGCTAACGTGGACTTTTCACGTGGAGATTTGGATGTTTATAAAGCAGAGGAAGGTTCAAAATGGTTCAGATGCCAGAGGGAACAAGTACGACACCCAACTTGAGTTACAACTAATACAAATTACGAATAATTAGGGAAACAGGGATTCTGAGGTGCTTCTGTCCATTTGAAATTAAGTTTTATTACCTGAGAAATGAAGTGGGTTGCCATTGGCGAAAAACTGCTTGTTGGCAATTTTACTGTCATCCAAGTCCATTTTTGTCACGGTGGATGCATGGTACTCGACAGCCATTTGCCTTGCAGGCTGGAGTCTGATTAGTAAGAAAAACATATAGAGCAGCTTTAGTGTCTGAAATAACAGCTCAGCTTTTCTCTGTTTGGTGTAAGATGAAGAACTGCGCTTGTACTGCAACAATCAGTAAATGTTTGTAGGAAATGTTTCACATTTGAATATGCTGAAATGTCTGTATTTCTGATGCAGAATAATCCAACATATAGTTCTATACAACATTAAAATAAATGAGGCTTACCTCCTGTAGAGACAGTGGAAGAACCGGAGATATGAAGAAGCTTGTTTGCGGCACAGAGGTGCAAAGTTGAATAACTACTTATAACTTTCATGTGCGTTTTATCTGACAAAGTTTGATATGTTCACATTTGCTTGTAGCTTGTTGGACAGAAAGTAATGTGGGAGGAGCAAGAGCCGCTTCCCATCCTCTCTCAGTCAAAAACCAGTCAAAGAAATTGTATAGAAAAAAATTGGCCTGAAATACACAGGTCTCAACAGAGTTTTTGTCTTACTCTGTCACAAAAAGTTTTAATTGCCTGCAGCTGCTTCGTATTTAAACAGTAAAGAAACTGAGGAGATTCTGCAACTTCATTTTGATGTTTCAGTGAGAAGTTTGATTTGTGCAGAGTTCCAGCTGAGATGCAACGTTTTCAAAAGAAAACCAGAATCTGACGCAAAAAGTGGCAGCCACTTTCTTTCTTTGCTAATTCTTCACTCTTCAAACCAATGTGCACCTTAAAGAGGATTTTCAAGCTTATTTTTCCATCCCAGATGTTGGAGAAAAGCTTGAACAACTGACCTGACTCAGACCTAGTCACGATATGTTGGTGCGAAAACTTCACCGTCAGCATTTTCAGTTTTGTGAAATCAGCTCTTCCTCATTTCTCTTTATTGACTTGTAAGTTTCTGGGCACAAAAGCTGGAACTGAATTATTATTTACACTGATTATGTTGTTTGTTTGTAGCTTTAACATTTAACATGTTTGTAACAAACAATGTTCAAACAAGCAGAATAAAATTTCTGTCCTGGATCTTTGCTTTAGTCATTTTTAACCAAATTATGGACCTGACATTTCTTTTCAATTTTGTGTACCTAACTTGTATTGTGTTGTCTCTTTATTTTTGTTTATTTTATCTGTTATTTTCATTGCTTCATAGTAGAACTCTTTGGAAAACTACATTTGTTATATTTTTACAATCTGATAAACTTGAGCCACACCTTGACCAAAAATTAGAATAAAATAACATCTGAAATCTTCATTTTTCTTGTAAAAAAATTTTTTAAAACTCTTTAAAAAAAAACAAAACTTAGTCATATTTCTGCTGAACTACTACAATGCTTTTTGTCCTTAAAGGTGGAGTATGTAAGATTTTCAATATTTTCAAAATAAAATAACTAAAAAAATAACAACAATCGTAATTAGACAGTTTTTTAAACATGTAGGTTCCAGTCTGTCCATATTTGATGTGTTATTAAATTACAAGTTTAATTAATGACAAAGACCCTTCTTAAATGTTTGCCTACCAGTAAAGAAAGACATGCTTTTTGTCATTTGTCCTTAATTAAACTTGTTATTTAATAACGCACCAAATATGGACAGACTGGAACCTACATGTTTAAAAAAACGATCTAATTATGATTGTAGTTATTTTATTAGTTAATTTTAAGAGTTTTTAAGGTTTTATTCTGCAACGTTTTCCAGATCCTGCAGAATGAGATTAAGACATTTTCAGCATCTTATGGTTTGTATCTCAGAAAGATCATTTTAAAATGTTGAACACAGTAAAATCTGAAATCTGTGTTATTAATTGAAAAGGTTATGTTTATAGGTTTATAGGTTATGTCATTTTGGAAGAATCTACAGCACAATTTTTTAAATTTTTACTTTTTACACTTCTAAAATGTCAAATTCGACTAATTTATTCAAAAAGATAAACTTTTTTTTGTTGGGGTTTTTTTTAAAACTTTTGTTGTTGTTGTTGTTGTTGTTGTTTGTATTAAATAATTATGTCTGTAATTTTTTGGAATTATAAGAGCAAAATGAGCCTAAAGGGTTCAACTGAATTTTCTAACAGAAAAGAGAAAAGTAAGGAAGGGTCAGAAGGTAAATGCATGTTCATATTTAGTAATATAGATTTATTTGAATAATTTTCATAAAAAATAATCACACAAAACTTTCATTCATCATCTAAAACCTGCAGAACCCTTGAGGACCCAGATTAAGCATCGAGCTGGACCAGGTTTGACTGTTTCAGATTTCAGATTGTTTGTCCTCCTGTACAACCACAGCTGATGAGGCGGTTTTATTTGCCAGTGCGGGTCACAGCTTCTGCTCTTAATTAAGTTAAGTTTCAACATGCTTAAAGGAGAAAAAAGTCAACTATCAAAATCACAAAATAACACATGTGAACTGTGAAAAGCATAAAAAAATTCAGGCTAATCATTAGCACTGCCAGTCAAGTCAGTGGTGTCCATTAGAAAGTTTTTTACTGTCTTTTACATTAAGGCTGTAGTGATGATGTCGCACCCTGTAGAAAATTCGCTCCAGCAAGGACTGCCTTGCACCAGGTGTAACGTAGCCATTGGTGACTCCCACACAGTGGAAACCCAGACGCTGGTAGAGCAAATGAGCAGCCGGTGTGTATGCTGTGGTCCCCAGGACGACAGATGAGTATCTGTTAACGACCGCAAACTCCAAAACCTTCTGTCCCAGTGCGAAACCAACTCCAGACCGCCGATGACGCTGGTCAACACACATCCGCTGCAGCTCCACGGTGCTCGCCGACCGGCCAACTGCTGCTACAACACCCACCACTTTACCCTGCAGCACTGCTACCCACAAACAGGAGCCTGAGGTGAGATGGGGGGGGGGGGGGGGGGGGGGGGGAACAAAGAAACTTAAGATATTTCAAACTACCGCGGTCGTTCCTATATTTCTTTTATCACAGACTTTGTAGATGACACATAAATCAGTCATTTCACTACAGGATATTCTCTTTTCAGTGCCTTACAGTACCTAAATTAACAACAAAGCTCCCAGAAATTTCAGTTTTGAACTGATGAAACAGGATTTGATGCAATAGTTTGCAGCTAATCTTGAACCTTCGGTTGAGACCTGACACAATGCTGAGCGTTAGATGGCTCAAACTCTTTTTTTTTGCTTCAGCTACACATACCATTTAGATACCTGGTGATTTCATGTAACATCCTTCAATGTCTTCCATGTCTCTGCTCATGGCTTGCCGTAGGTAGCCATGGATCACACGTCTGCTGTAGAAGTAGCGCAAACACACCACAGCAGCTGGGAGGAGTCCTATCACCCACCAACACATGGTGATGGCGAAACAAATAACTGCCAGGGAAAGCATATTAGCTGCATTAAAACAAGGCTTTCAAAGATTTTCTAGACAAAAGAAAACAAAGGAAAGAAATATAAAAGGACACAAAGGCTGAGAACTCAACAGTCTCCTGTAGTTTCCACCTATTCTTTTCAAAGCTCCAGAAGAAATAAGAAAAGTGAAATTTAAAGAAAGAAAAAGAAAAGAAATAAGGTACCTGTCATTGTGGCGTAAAGCAGAAGACTCTCTGGGTGATGTTTCAAACCTCTGAAGGCAGTATCCGGTATCATTTCCATGAGACCTTCAGAGAAAATCCTCTGCACTGCTGGTTTGTCAGCAGGCTGAAATTCCCGTACCAGTACAATCTGTCCATTTTCATACTTTCCTCCTTTGTTGCCATCCTTCTTTGGCGCTTTGTATCCCATACTGAAACTGAAAAACACTCAAGGCAGCTTGCAAAGGATGTTTGGCAACTGCTTTTAGCAGTGGCATTCTTGTGCAACAGATTTTTCTGAGGTAATATGGTGCAGCTAGAAGCGCCACTGTTTAGGTTGGACGAGTGTTTATCAGTGAAACTCCCTGCAGATAAGGAGAATGCACTTGTTTAGAGACCACTATACACCCTCTTATCTATGAGGGGTCCAGAGTAAGAGAAAAGCACATACAAAGGAGGGGAAAAGCAGATTAGTTTGATGAGACAAACCATTTAATAAGAAACTCAGCACACCCACAGCACATCCGTTAGGCTGTTGCAACAACTATAAACTTCAGGAACCCCTACAGATCGGAGGACAGGCTGTCCTGAAACAGAGGATGTGAGACAAAGACTGACAAGTGAAATTGTCAAGAGAGCTCGGATCTCTTACCACTTTCTACTGCAACATGGCACATGGGAACCTTTCATGCAGCCCCACTGGGTTGTGATGCAGTGGATTACAGAGAATGCCTCCTGAGGATGATGATGGTCATCTACTGAAGATTAAAGTTATGCTTCTGTTAGAAATCACCGTACATCCATCCATGCTAAAACCACTTCTAAAGCAGCACACGGAGGAGATGGAAAATGGAAAAAATGGAAGATTTTATACTGATCTGATAGCAAGTGAACAAAAATATCCAGGGTCCATTTTAGGCTTGTCAAAATGAACATGTTTATGAAAAGGGATTTATCTGTGGGATTAATGTATACGTTTTATTTGTATTACAAACTACTGAACTACAAAGTTATTACTCCTTCCATAAAAATCTTAATTTAGCATTAATTCAGAGATAAAAGCTGATTTAGGGGCATTATTAAAGTTTGTGATGATTTTCTAGCCGTACAGTTTTTGCATCGGGTCCAAAAACAAGGTTGTTGGTATCGCCCGACTTTATTATCTCACTGAAAAAAGCTGCAAGAGAAAACAGTAGTTAACCATTTAATTAAATAACACTGTGTCCCTCTTATTTACGATCGTTCTTATAGTTTATAAGCCTTATTTTAATCCCTCCCTCCACTGCAGAACAGCCACCCTAAAGGACCCAAACTAGACATCCCTGAACGGAGTTTGACTGTTTCAGATTTACTTTTGCAATCAGATTATTTGTCCTTATGATCAGCCACAGTTAGCAGGATGGTATTATTTGTCAGTACAAACCAAACTTTGTGTTTCATTGTTTCTGCCCGCCTCCCATTAAAATGACTGTAACATGCTGTAGACTCTTAATTAGAGAATAACTGGAGCTGCAGTTGTTTGTTAAAATATTTAAAACTACACTTTAACTTTGGGTCTGTTCAGTTTTGTTCATGTTTTCTATTTCTTTTTTACTGTTTCAAAGTTATTATATTAATGTCTCTTACTGTTATTTGATTTAATTATTGCTTAAAATCCATTTAAATTTATAAAATGATGCTTTTTTGGGGCAAATTTCATCATGCGATTATTCTAAATTAATTCACTACAGTTGAATATATATATATATATATATATATATATATATATATATATATATATATATATATATATATATATATATATATGTATATATATATATATATATATATATATATATATATATATGCATACATATATATATATATATATATATATATATATATATATATATATATATATATATATATATATATATATACATACATATATATATATACATACATATATATATACATCCTATAGTCTGATTTATTTGTTTTAAATCAGTTAGTGGAAAACTATGGTTCACATTTTTTTTTTTTAGCAGCTTTTGCAAAGATCGCCTCAGATTTGTTTTGGTGTAGAAACCACCGACGGATATAAAGATTTTGATTAAAACCATTCAAAATGGCCTTTTTTTTAATATATATATATATATATATATATATATATATCTAGTTACAAGATTATGACATAATCCAGCACCTAAAGGGTTACAGACTGTTCACATTCTAGTAGATATTGGACCTTCTTTCAGGGCCTCAGTTTATCATGTCAATAATGTGGAAACATGGAAGAAGATGGGACATTCATTCATTCATTCATTTTCTGAACCGCTTAATCCAATTCAGGGTCGCGGGGAAGCTGGAGCCTATCCCAGCTGGCTTTGAGCGAAGGCAGGGTACACCCTGGACAGCTCGCCAGTCCATCGCAGGAGATGGGATATGTTACTTGTAATGCCCCCCCCCCAAAAACAACAAACAAACAAAAAATCATTACAAAGAGGATTTTAAAATCTATTCATTTGGTGCCTTTTCACTAAATGATGAAGAAAACTATGAACATCAGCACTTTACAGTGTTCAAGACAGAGACAGAGACTTGTGAGCAGTCAGTCACAAAAAATGCTTGTTTAACTGCAGAGATCATGTCCATAGACTTCATTTGCAGTTGTCAAACAGCACTACATCGCTTTCCAACTTTAAAACTCCAGGCTTTTCATCACTTCAATAGCACCGTCACATTTATTATGTACAGGCCTCAAGCTGTAGTTGCCCTGCAGTATCCTAAGGCTGAGAAACTGGGTTTTTTTTTCTGTGGATCACTTGAAAGCACCATTTTGCTGCCAGGCGACTGCAGCTCAGCCAACTTGCTTTCTGAAGCAAGTAAACAACAGGATGAGAAATGATTTACTCCAAAGAATTAAAACTGTAATCATCCTCTTTAGTAACGCAGGAAGCACCTTGTGGCTGGAGCTCATCATCGACAGAGTACGTCACCTTTCCATGTTGACCTCATCGGATCTGATTGCCAACATTCACAGAACAGAAAAAAATCTAATGTAAGAGTTCAAATAAAATGGTTAAGGCCCAGAATTCATCTGTGATATGTTCAGAGAATATAAAGGTGGCAGATGAAAGGACAGCTAGTCTGGAACAAACGGCCAGTGATGAAACTTTCATCAAACGTCGACACATTTAGATGCAGCTTTCTTTTCCTCATGCAACCATGCATGAAATCTTTTCTATTTGCTGCTGCTGTTTTTTTTAAAACAACTCTTAGCTCCCCATTGTAACATTTAGTTATTGCTTTTTGTCTGTTTTATTCTGTTTCAGATTCTTTCATTGTTACTATGTCCAGACTGATCTTTATGCTTTTGCAGCTTCTGCTGGGGAACAACAGAGAAGATTAAGCTTCATTTAACAATCCTTCTTTTCAATGCGCCTTGGATGCACAGCTTTTATCTCATCGTTCAGATGGAGAACAGAAATATTAACGTGATAATAAAACAGCAGAAGAAGCTGTGGAAGACTGAAAGGGCTGGGTGAAAACTTTCGTGGAGAAGTACAGATCTTATTCTGTTTTTACTCTTTAGTTTGTTTTAACGTTCGTATTTTTAATGTTTCCTTTGCATTTTGCAGTTTTTAATGTTTATACTTTTAATGTTTTATGTGAAGCACTTTAACGTTTCTTGTACATGATGTGTAATGAATGAAATGAAAAATACTTTATTAATCCCCACAGGTAAACTCAATGATATATAATATATAAATAATACCTACGTACCTGCCTTGACCTTTATTTATGTCACGTGGTAGTAACTAAAGATATCAACATAGCGGCCATTTTGATTGGTTTTTATTTAAATCTTTATTTATTTAAAGTAGCCAGTCGAAAGTTTGGACACACTTTGGATTCAGTGTGAAAGTGTGTCCAAATTTTTGACTAGTAGTGTGTATTCTTTATATTTATTATTTACACTAAAACAAAACTGAAGTGAAAACAAATCAGCCTGTAAAAGCACAAGTTACAAGATTGATTCTGATACAGAATATTGATTTAGCGTTATAATGTCGTTTTTATTAGGTTAGACTACATCACATGCTGATGTAACACAATCTCTTCTATTTATATCAAATAAAAACAACATAAATGTCAAACTCTAACTTCATGTCTGACCTTAAAAAGCATTAAAGTAGAAAACTATGTGGACTTTCAACAAAGATTATCTGTACAAGATTTTGCAATTTGAGCTTTAAAAAGTTCCCATCATGTGAAAAATGTAGGCGCTCATAAGTCAGTAGAAACAGATTTCCCAGTTTACTTAACAGCAAACAACTTGAAGAGGCTGCAAGAGAAAAATGGGGTGAATTCTAACTCTCTGGGGACCAAGGGTATTTTAAAGAAATAAACCTCGCCTGACTTTTTTTTAGTTTAAATGCTAATAAACACCACCTTTCAAGGCCCCATAAAGTCCTATACTTTGTTTTTTTTTTTTTATTATTATTTTGAATTGAAATATCATAAACTGCTATGCAAATGAGGCTCCTTTGCTTATTATAATTATAAAGTATTATAATTTCGAAGCATAACTAAAGGTACTGAAGGGGACTGAAGCGCCGCAGCTTTCTGAAATCAGTCAGCTGCACAGACTGTATCTGTTACCAAGTTATACATCTGTTACGACACCGTCGTGTTGTTTATGTTGAAATAAACTACTTGAATAATGCAAATGTTTGTTTGACAATGGTATGCATGCGTAAAAGCTGCTGTTTTATCGGCCTTGTAAATACAGAAGGCAGCTATCCGACTGCTAATGACGCCGATGCAGAGTGATTGACACTGTTTGGAGGCGTTTCCTGAGGCATCATCGGCTCTGATTGGACAAACACGTGTCATGTGCCAAAGACAAAGACTCTGATTGGAACACCTATTTTGACACAACACTGAATCACCTATGAATGGGCTACAGTGATGCTGGAACTACCGTCTGAAAGCCCGGAGTCTCCCGATTAAGAGGGGGAAAAAGTAAGTTTCTATCTTTTATGGTTGGAAAGTTATGCTCGATTAAACAACATGGTCCCTGGCATCGCCGACAATGCCGGCATCCCCAGAGTGCCAGAGGAATCGGAAATGATCTGGGAAAATGGAAATACACAACACGCACACAGTCGAGGTGATACTCTGAAGTATGCAGCCTGGATAAAAGTAGTTTGACATGTACATCTAATATTATATTTAGAGCAAAAGCACAGTGGACCAAGAGGAGTTTGTAGGTTAGTAGCGTGTTTATGTTTTCCCTGATGTGTGTGTGTGTTTGTTTACCTCAGTGAACAAACACTTTGGACTTAGTCGACAAATTTCTGGAGGTTTTTGCAAATCTCAGTGGGATTTTTGTCAATACAGGAACACTAAAATAATCAAGGTTTTCCAGACAGATTCTTCTCTGTGGTTTATGTCGATAAAATTGTCCTTGTCTATTGAAAGATATTTTTAAAAAGCCAGTATTTTTATGTTTAGCAAACTAAAAACAAAAAAAAAAAATCTTCCCAATGCAAATAACATGAAGACAATTTGGATTAAATCATTTAAGCCAGACTAAAACAGAATAATGAAGTCTGAAATACAAACAATCACGCATTATAGAAGCAAACAACAGCAGCAGAATGTGAATGAAATCATTAAAAAACACACAAACACCAACTGTTGCTGTGTTTCCTTGAGGCTTCAGTCTCTGCAACAGGGAATAGTGTGTATTTATGGGCACTACAAAGAGTCCAGCAATTGAAACTCAGCCATTATCAGAATTTATGCCGAATTAAAATAGACTGTGGGAGCAGCAGGCGAGGGGCAAAGAGGAGGCAAGACAACTGGTGCAGAATAATTCACTTCAGGTCCGAAAATTCTCGAAAGGTCTGTAGAGATTAGAGAGAATCTGCACAAAAGACAAGACCAAACACACCAAAAGTGACATGATTGTGGGATCAGATCAATTCTATTTTTAAACATGGTGACGTATGTAGCTGTGATGCATGAAATGATACAAATGTTGGCGTGGAGGAGGGAAGAATGAAGAGCCAGAATGAAATACAATCAAATGATAAATACTCCATAAATACTCCATTAATCCCAGAGGGAAATTGCAATGTTAGAGCAGTTTTATCTTTTTTATTTTTTTTAATAAAATCATAATAATTAAAAGAATTTTGTGCTTCATTCCAGAGGACAATGGTTGCTGTCGGGAACAATTTCCTGAATCTTTATGGACTTGATATGGAACTTAAATGATCTCAGTTTTCTTTCTTGTTGATGCTTCTTTGTTTCATTTCATACACGATCTGTTGTCCAGCTGAACTGTTGTACAAGTACTTGTGTGTTCCTCCACCATCTCAACCTTATCCCCCATAGTGAACACAGATGATTGTTACCACACTATCTCAGAAACCGACTGACCACTTCCTGTCCATCCCTGATACACCCCATAATTGCAGAGTAATCTGAATATTTCTGCAGATGAGTTGTACTGGAAGTCTTGGGTGTACAGTGTGAAAGGAAATGGTGAGAGTACAGTTCCATGTGGTACTCCAGTGTTGCGGGCCACCTTCTCAGAAACACAACCTTTCAGTCTCACAAACTGTGTTTTTGTTGGTAAGGTTGTCATAAATTCAAGTGGTCATGAAGGTTTCATTTGTGGAGCTTCTCTTGTAACAGGGCAACTAGTAGGTATTAAAAGCGCTTGAGCAATCTCAGAACACGATCCTCAAAGTGCCGCCCGATCGGTCCAGACGAGAGTCGGCTGTCTGAAGCATTATGGTAGGTACGTGCCGTGAGGTCTAGGGTTTGGTAGGCAGACAGTTGCAAATTGGCGGACACAGTGGTAATTTAGATGCTCCTATGTAAGAGCATGCTTTATCTAACAAAATCATTAATTCATTATCCTAACCGCTTAGTCTGATTAAGGGTTGTGAGGAGCTGGACTATCCCAGCAGTCTTTGGGCGAAAGGCAGGGTACATCCTGGACAGCTCGCCAGTCCATCGCAGGGCACAAAATCAAGATCTTACACAGTTAAAAAAAAAAGCTAGCTAAATGATTCTGTACCAGTTCCCAGGCTCTGCCAGTTACTTTATATGTCATGGGAACCCCTAGTATAAGTTGTCATTTGTCTTTAAAAGAAAGACATAAAAATCGTTCAAGTCTTTCCAGCAGGTCATCCTGCTGGTGAGCCCGTCAGCCAGCTCGAGCGAAGCATCGATTCACTAATACGTCTTAAAGTATGTAGAACATTTTTGATAGTGCAGTAAAAAAGGCATCTGCCTTTTCACAAAAAGGATTTTTTTTATGGGAAAACTGACTTGCGCATGTGTGAACGCACATTGTTGCAATGATATGAGAGGAAACAACACTTACTGTGCCTTCAGTGGAGTGTTGTTGAGTCCTTTCTATTGACTTATGAAAATCACTAAATGTCATCAGTTTCAAATCAATGGGTACTACAGGCGATAGGAAATTAGCGTCTGAAAAATTATTGAAAAAAATAATATATAAAAATAAAATATAAAAGAAAGTAAAAACAATATAAAAACTAATTATTAAAATGTAATGATGCCTGACTGTGCATTCACCTAATCAGGCCTCTCATTTTGTATGTAAATCATCTCGTGTCTCCACCAGGTGGGATTGGCTCCACCTCACCACATCTACTTCAGCTGATTGATTGGCTGCTGCACCTGCCTCATTCCCAGGATAAAAAGAGTTGCAACTAAACAGCTTCACACTGATGAATGTCAGACACTGCTTTTGTGTGGATCTGTTTTTATACCTTTTGCCTGTTTGTTGTTTTGTGGGTTGTGTGTGGAGATTTTCCCATGATTTAGTGTTGCTTTTCTCCTGTGCTATTGTTAGCAGTGCTGCTCCTGTTTTTGTTTTGTTTTGTTTTGTTGTAGTGTAGTTTTTATTTCTGTGATTTCCACCTTTCAGAAAACTTGGCTGTTATATTTTAGTTTTATTTGTTTCTTTGATTTGAGCTGCACCCCCCGCACTCTTTTGTCTTGTGGGACCATAAATTCCCTTCAAAATCCATCTGACATCTTCTGTTTTCTGTTGCATTTACCAACCTTGTATTATGGCATCTTAAGCTCCAGGCACATTACAGTATGAAATTATTTCAAATTAAAGATGAGAAGATAACAGATTAACCTTTTAATTGTTATGACAGAACTTTGTAAAGCTGATTGCTTAAAAATCATAATAATTTAAGGGCTTTAGGAAATTATTCACATGAATTTAAGGGCACTGTTTTGTTTTTTACACAACAACAGCTTTGACTTGTAAGTGAAAACTTGATCAACTCTTTTCCATGGAGCTGAAGAATTGCGTTTTTATACAAACAATCATATGAGGTTTTGTTTCTTAGAATTATTTAATTAGAACTCAGTAAAAAGAGAGGAACCCAAATCGGTAATAAAAAATCATAACTACACCCACATCCACTATCTCTACATTGTATTTCCTTTTCTCAGAAGGTACTATACGTACTATTGTAGGGATGTATGCTTCTTCCCACTCACACCTAATTGCTTTTCCAATAAGTTTATTTTTTCTCTATTACAGTTGTTCAGTTACAGGTCTTGTTATACAGTGTAAAATTTACACAAGGTTGAGAGGAACCCTAATGCTGAATCATGACGTCAGGAAGTAGTTTCCATCATGACTGTCTGCTTTCATGGTATTATGAGATTTATCTGACTTGGTGGAGTCCTGAAACACAGGAAATACAAATTAAGCTGTGACCACTGATCAATCGATCGATCTATCTATCTATCTATCTATCTATCTATCTATCTATCTGCCTGGCTGTCTGCCTGGGAAGCATGTAAACTGTATTTTATTGCCATCTTCAATGCGTATGTGACAAATAAAGAACTTGAACCTTAAAATTTGTGTTGCTCTTATTTTCTTTTTACATATTTGAATATAAAATACACAGTAAATGCAGAAGACAAATGTGAGAGTACATGCAGGAGAAAACAGAGCTAAACAAACAAAGCCTACCAGTTTTCTTTGCACCCAAAGACAAACTGTTACATAACAGCAACAGGAGGACAGGGGCCTCCAGCTTGTTATCAGTGAATGGTATTATAGCCAACAATAAAGATAAGGGACTCAGCGACATTGAGAAAAACTAATTTGGCTGCTGCACCGATCTGTTACCTTGATGAGCAGCTAAAATCATACATTATATGCAGCACAAACAGGAAAGCATTTCTCAGTGAAGCTTCAGTGAGAATTTGGGTCTCAAACACATTGAGATGGTTGTTAAAAGCAAAGGTGATGCAACTTTTCTTTATTCTTCTATCAACTGTAATCGCCTCAATCCAAAATAAGTTTTTTTTAAAGAACAATAAATTGTCATATTTTCAGCATATAAAGTAAGTTGTTTTTTTCTGATGAGATATTCTAATTACCTTATTTTCCATAACTAATAGAGAAAAAAAAAAAAACAGCTTATGGTTCAGCTTTCACCACTGGCCAGCTGGATAAATCATTCAAGCCTCTTTTCTGATTGTTGTTTTCTTTAATATTTTCAGATGTTAACATTCTAATGTAAATCAGTGTATTTATTTTTCCTTTATTTTTTCTTTATTTTGAAATTGTTTCACTGTGCAGCAACAGTCTTAAATCCCACAAATGCTATCCACCAAATTCACTGAGTTTTTTTATCAGAAACTCTAGATATTACGTCATATTCATGTTTTTAAAAAACTATCTGCTGCGTTTCATCATCTATGTCGACTGATTTTAAGGTGAGAGTGCAAAGACTTGTCAAAGTGTGATAGTTAACTGTCAGTGTGTGGTTTTGTATAAGCTTCTGACTGAATCGCAAAGCTTTGCTAATCCATATCTGGTGATTCCCTCCAGACACATTTTATTTTTTCAGAGTTGTTTATCCCTGTGCAGTGGTGGCATGACTGATGGCCTGTTTTTAGCCTAAATTAGCTGGTGACTCAGTAAACTCAAAGGCACCCACAGCTAAGGACATTATAGAAGACACACTTTCTTTATGTGATGGAATATGAAGCAAACAAACAGTGTACTGCCATAAAACCCTCCCACAGAGGAAATCCTATACAAGTTACAGAGCCAAATTATGACTCAGCAGCCCACACCCGTGAAACAGAGCGTTAGTTTCAGGACAGTTTGTCAAAACAGCATCTGCTTCGTCCAGAATGTCCTGATCTGGAAAGGTGAATGGCTTTTTTTTCATGTGTGTGTGTGTTTAAAAACCACACAACTGATTCAATACAGCAACACAGAAAAAAAAGTCTATTTGTCCATCGTCTGCCTAATGAACAATCCATTTCCTTTAACGGTTCAGGGGGTCGTGAACTGCTGCAGTTTGAGGCTTCAGTCACTGCGTGGATAGAAAAAAGAAGAGACACCTGGACAAACGTTTGTTCGTTTGCACCAGTTTTCTTTCTTTACCCTGTGAGAAACAGTTGTCCTTGTCTGAGCGCGTTAGTGCTGCCCTGACTCAAATCCCAAGCTGTTTCATTTGTGTTTGAGTGGGCTACACTGTGGAGGCTTCTGTCCTTGTCTCTGTTCCCCCGCCATGCCTCTGGTCTGGCTATGTTAACTGATCCTTTCTCCTCCTTCCTCATTAGTCACCTTAAACCTGCCTGCATGAAAACAGACCATCTTCTAACGTTAGCATGCTTGATTACAAATAAAGCCAGTGAAACAAGTCACTTTACAACTGTTCAAACAAGGAGAAGGCTTGGAAGAGAACTGTTTACATTACTAACAGCTGCCATATTTTTACCTCCAGACATGCATGGTAAATGTTTTTAATTGTTTGCACGCTGCGATTTCACCACAAGATATCCTTAAATCTAACAGTCTTCCTTTTGGTGAGAGAACTACATTGTGAAAACAAAGATATAACAAGAAAATATATTTTCTATAGTTAAATTTCATAAATGCTCATAATGATTAGCTAGCTAGCTAGCTTGCTAACCTGCTAGCCGCTTTCCAAATCCATGCATTACTAAATATGAAAGTAATTCATGCTTTCTTTGTTTATTTGCACAAAGTAGGTGGAATAATGCAGTGGCACAGACAAGTTGACACAAACACCGTAAAATAGCTGGAGTTTTTTTCTCTTTAGACAAACTCTAAACTACTGACACATTTAATTTTTAGCTAAACCTTCAGTGGCTCAGTGGGTTATCAGTAAGATGAGACTGGTATGGAATTGAAAGGAATCACCTACAATTTATCTTCCCTAAATGATGAGTGTGACTGTTTTCTGAACTTTATGATAAATAGACGAAAATCATCCAAAATAAAACACATGCAGGTACAGCAGGTCTATCCAATGATCTGTCCCACCTCAGAAATAAAATGGATGCAGAAAAGCAGGACATCATTTCTACTGGTAAGCTTACTATTTTTTTAAGGCCAAAAAAAAGACCATATGTGACTATAGCTGTCCGAGGAGAAACATCAACATTACGTCTAGCAAACACCAGATATCAATAATTTCCAGTCAATGCTAAAGATTTTACTGGGATGAGTTTTAGGAATGTTTGGAGACGATTACTAATGAGTAAAAAGAGTGAGACTAGCATAACCCAGGTGTTCAACCAACCATGTCTCACATGAATCCAAAATATGGAAGTAAAACAAGACAGATGATGGGAAGCAAGTTTTACAAAGTAAAAGGAAGTAAAACTAACCAAGACAGAGGACAAGGCTGGTGAAACTGAAAACTAACCAAACACACTCCGGGAACTCGACCAAAACAATAAACAAAAGAAAACCAAAACACCAAAACCAGAAACTCTTAAAAAAAACATCCAAACCCCCAAAAAAAACTTCAAAACTGATGGGATTAAAAGTCCCATACCAAATGATTTCATCCTAAGAAAAACATTTGATTGTATTTGTTGGAGGTGGGGGGGACTGAAATACTGCAGCTGTGTGAAGTGTTTTATTACATATTCCCTCACTCTACACCGACTTGGTCTTATATATATATTCTTGAATTTCCTCTCAGGGATGAATAAAGTATTTGATTTCATTTGATTTCATTTGATAATACATGTAAGATGTCGATATGAAACGACTTGCTTCACCTGTGGTGTGGTTATCCTTATCCCTGCAGTAACAGCATCCTTGTGTTTAAATCAACTATAGTATAAATTACTTCCTCAAAATACTCAGTTAAGAGCATGAAATATTTCAAAATGAAACAATCTGTTTGATTTTAATAAATGTTCTCGTATTTCTAAAAACATATTCTCTCTGTGTAGTTATGGTAGTTAGTTTTATTCATCAGCTCAGCTCTTCAGGCTGTTGCATGAAAGCACTCAAAGAAGCAAGAAAACAAATTTCATCTTGAAAAAAAAAGTCATCTTGATGTTGGACATATTTGGCTTTTGCTTCCATTTTCACGCACTGACTCATTTCTCCAACTTCTTTGCTGGTTTGGTCCAAATAAAACATGAAGCTGCCAAATGAAAATTCCTAACAATGGAAAGATGACCTCACGTGACTGTTGACTGAGGCAACGTCTCGGTGACACGCAAAGTCATCATCAGCGAAACAGAACAGAACATGCAAGAGGATGACTTGGGAGAGGAAAGCAGGAGGGAGTGTAGAGTGTGAAGGAGGAGTTGGTGAGAAAAAGAGAAAAAGAAGTGGGATGAGCACAAAGCTTCAGTCAGTGCTGCAGGATAAGAGAGGTGTTTATTTATTTTTTTTAAAGGAAAAATGAGTGGAGCTCTTTCATGTGAGCTGAGAAAACGTGGCCCTACAAACAGGAAGAAGGAAGGCTGCTTAAAGCCTGCTGTCTTACAGTTCTCATCAGTCAAGTTGTGGAAAACAGGCTCAGATGTGCAAACTGTGGTCATCCAGTTCACTTATACTGCATCATGATTATAAGAGATGAAGACATCAGACATGCTGACCGTCTGGTTTTTGACATTATTCTCAGTTTTTTATAAACTGGCTGTAAGCAGTCTGTGGGACATAGGGTCATATTTCATATGAAAGTAGGCTACGCATCTTTTTCCCAGAAGGGTCCACATTTTTATGGATGAAAATGAAATTTCACATTTCAGTTGTTTCAAGTGGAGTAAAATTTTCTCATTATTTGGTGCATAAAAGACTTGACAGGATTTTTGCTTTAACACCATACATGTATATTAAAGTTGTTGTTTGTTATACATGAACTTGCATAACTTCTGTCATCTCAAATTAGCATTGAAAAATACAAATACAAATATAGGGCTGCACGGTGGAATAGTGGTTAGCACTGTGGCTTCACAGCAAGAAGGTTGCTGGTTTGATCCTTGGCTGATGTGAGGCTTGGAAAGTGGCCTTTCAGTGTGGAGTTTGCATGTTCACTCTGTGTATGCTTGGGTTCTCTCTGCATACTCCAGCTTCCTCCCACCATCCAAAGACATGCATGTTAGGTTAATTGGGTACTCTACAAATTGCCTGAGTGAGTGTCTCTGTGTGGCCCTTTCACCAAAAGACTGCTGGGATAAGTTCCAGCTTCCAACAATCCTTCATCAGACTAAGCAGACTGGATAATGAATGAAATACAAACATGTTCACATTATTTTAAAGATCTCATGACTAAGATGATTACTTTCCTAATTTAAATACATTTTAACATCATTGCTTAAAAGCAGCTAAAAATCGCCTGAATGGTGAAGAACTGGTTTTGATAAATAAAGTCAGTATGCTGGAGGCAGATATATCGGGTTACAAATGTTATAGCTGACCATTTCACAGAGCATTTTCACATCCTTTTTGCACCTGACTTATGATCTCAGTATTAGCTTTAAATATCTCAGCAGAGTTTCTCCTGAATCTTTCTATCCAGCTACCTGACACTTTCATTTTATTGGTGGCATTTGGACCTTTAGAAAAATCCAAAGCTGACTTCTAAACAGCCTTTGATGGCTTTTTACGTGGCATTTATGTTGAAAAACGACGGTAACTGCAGAGATATTGATCTGTGGAAATGCTTATGGAAAGGTCTGTTGGGTTGTTGGATGGGTGGCCGTGGCTTTATGATGAGTTCACGAGGCTCCACACTGGACGATGATGAAGGAGAAGAAAATAATTCAGCTGAAGCGTGATGAAAGATTTGTAGTAAAGTCAGCTTTAACAGATGACATCTAGCTCACAGTTTCCAGCCCATTTCCAGTGAAAAACTGAAAGAAGAAATGTTTAATGCATAAACTGTTCCAAAGCTGGGACAGAAGCATGTTTAGCTCTGTGTTACATCACTTTTCACTGTCAAAACACTCAACAAGCGTTTGGGAACTGAGCACATAAATTGTTTCAGCTTTGTAGGTTGAATTCTTTTCCATTTTTGCTTCATGTAAAAATTGAGTAGTTCAGCAGTCCAGAGTCTCTGATGGTGATAATGTAATAATGTGCTGGGAACACTGGGAAACAGGTCTGAACTGCAGGCAGGCCACAATGTACCTCTTAGCATTAATGGTGTCTCCACAGTTGTACCAGTTCCCCATGCCTTGTGCACCAACACAACTCCATACCATCACAGCTACTGAATTTTGCACTTTGCCCTGATCACAATCCAGTTTGTCCTTTTCTTTTCCGGCCTAAAAGACACAACATCCATGATTTTAAAAAACAATTTGAATCATGGAGTCATGAGACCACAGCACTCTTTCCTACTTTGGACTTGCACTGAGTGTGTGAAAATGTTTTTTCTGAAGTCCTCCTGAGTGGAACATTCTTTACACAGTTATGTTTACGTGCAGAGATGTTTCCAGGTTCTCTGAATCTTTTGATAATATTATGGACCGAAAATGATTAAAAAAAAAAAAAAAATTTAAAAATCCAATTTCTTTGCAATGGGACGTTGAGAAACGTAGTAAAACGTTGGACTATTTGCTCACACAGTTGTTCACAAAGTGGCGAACCTCGCTCCATCCGAGCTTGTGAACAACGGAGCCTTTCAGTGATGCTCCTTTTCCACCCAGTAAAGAAACTCACCTGTTTCCATTCAGCCAGTCCTCCTGTGAAATGTTACAAAACTGTGGTTTTTTTTGCATTCCTCAACTCTCCCGGTCGTTTGTTGCTCCAGTCTGATCTTTTTGAGAACATGTTGCAGGCATCAAATTTGATATGAGTGATATTTGCAAAAGAAACAAGTTTATCCGTTTGAACACTAAATATCTCTGTTTGTTGTGTGTTATATATATATATATTTTAAAAAGTATTTGCAAATCATTTTAGTCGATTTTATTAACATTTCATAAAGCATCCCAGTTTCATTGAAATGGAGGTTGTAGACTTTGCTGCTTCTTTGTCTTTTCTTGCAACTAATGTGGTATAAACTTTTCTTTTTAACCTTTAAATATTGTGTCTTCACCTTGTGTGCATGCATAATGCAAATTATTCATTGAGGGGAAGTAGAATCGTCAGCTCCTCTCCTGTAGATACCACCTTCCAGTCCATCTAGAACCAGTCCTCAAGATCCAGGGTTCTGCAGGTTTTCCCAGTGTCCCTGCTGAAACACACTAGACTGCATACCTGGGCTAAATACACAGTGATTTGAATCAGGTGTGTTGCAGCTGGGACGCTTAGAAAACATGAAGGACACCTGTCCTCAAGGACCTGGATTGAGGATCCCTGAGAGGATGCAGTCTGTCTCTTTTGATCTTCAAATATTTCTATTTAGAAAAGTTGCTCCATGTCACTTCAAAATATGATATTTATATATTTGCAGGGGGGAATCAGGGGACCGCAGCGTAAAAGACATCCACCCAGAAGTGCAATTGCCTACAGTTTGCTTATGAAACAGATATATAATGTTATGGAGGTTACATACTGAAGAAAATGTGTTGAGTTTATGAGCGTGTGTGTTAGTGTGTGTGTGTGTGTGTGTGTGTGTGTGTGTGTGTGTGTGTGTGTGTGTGTGTGTGTGTGTGTGTGTCTGTGTCTGTGTGGGCATGCATGTGCGTGGATCCCGCTTGTGTGATGCATAGAGAAACGTCTGTCTCCCAGTCGGCCTCTCTTAAGGCGTACCAGCAACGCAAAATGCTGCCAATGAGGGTGCATTCGCACGTGTGTGAGCTTGCACACTTAAGCCTTCCAAATGTTCTCAGCTGAAGAGAGATCCAAGTACGTGACTCAAACGTCACACCTCCTCTGTTGCTATCTTTCTGTCTCTTTCACATTCACACAAATTCTTATTTTCATCTCATTCTGTCACCGCCAGGCTTTGTTTTTCACTCCACACTGGCGTCAGTGACTTTTCACTTTTCCCATTCTACAAGTTGCAGACACACATATGTGCACTGTATATTTCCACACATCTGACATGCGTTAGCGTGTTTATTTTGGGTTGCAAAGTAACATCAGAGACAGACTTCATTTACTTTGCTGGTATTATAACAATGCTTTGTGAATATTCTCTACTTATATTTGTATATTAATTAGTCTATCAGCATATCTCCATGCATGTTTTTGCATTTTAAAGCCAACAATAGCATGAGCTTCGTGGCTGTAGATTTGATCACAAGGTTTTTCTCTTAAATTGTCGCAATATCTGACGTCTGTTTCCATCTCTTTGATATCTGAGACACTTTAATTCCTGCTGGTTGTGACGAGTGACAAAAGAAGAAATTAAATGGTACGCTCCACAGACTCCAATTTTCACTGACGAACCTGCAGCAGAAAGACATGAATGATGAAAAGGGGAAATAGGAGCAACAAGAAGTTTAGAGTGAACAACCCGACCCACATGAAGTGGTAGTTTTCTAGTTAGTTGCATGAATGACTGAAAAGGCTCTTGCATCAAGGAAGCCTGTCACCACAGAGATAATAAACCAATAAGTTTTGAAAGGTAAGAAGGAAATACGAAACGTGACATCAATGGGTCTTCTGAGAAAGAGGAAATGTGTGAAAGGAAGAGCGTAAAGACCTTATGTCAGCGAGTGAAAGAGTTGTTAGATTTATGAAGGAGTCTGAGAGGTGGCATAAATTCAACTTCTGAAAAAGTGGAAGGCATGCAAATTGCGTATGCAGATAAGAAGCTGCGAATGTGTGAATGTGTGTGTGAGAAAGGGAGATTGGGAGAGAAATAAGGGCCCAGCAGGTGGAGATAAGTGTGACAAAGTGGTGACGCACTTGAACGACTGCGCAGCTTCCTCCCCGTTTCTCTGCTGCTGCCTCTCTTCTCTATGATAAATTGGGAGCCATTAATATTCATCTATTCAACATACTGTAGCTCTGACAGACAAACACTCTCGTCCCGCCTCCCCACCTCACTCACAGTGGTTTAGATCCTGCCTGTTCTGATGGGTAAATGACATGGACGATGTCCAATCAAACCCACACAGTTTCGATGTACTCTACGAAGAAGGTGCGTCATGGAATTTTCCTGCCAAACAAAAGCTGGGAGACCAATGGGAATGCGAAGGATGAGCTGTGTTAGGTGTTGGTTTCATCCTTATATAGACATGACATGCTGCGATTCCACTCAGTGAGCCACCGAGTGTGAATTGTGTGTGTTTGCAGAAGTAGTCTATGACTGTTGCATGTAGCAACTTTCTATTTTCCAGGAATGCAGTCTGAAACATGCACACTGTTCTGCAAAGTGCACATTAAGTAAGTAATTGGTCAAATAGTGGTTGCACTGCAAGACAGTGCAACAATTTAAGAACAACTGAATGGAAAAGGTGCTTTATACTTTATAAATGTGTGTGTGTGAATACACACAATGTACTAATCCGTTAAAAAAAAATAACATCTCAGTCCCTCTCCAAACTTCTCAAGAAACCTTAAAGTTTCTGGTCTGCACCAGAAGTTTTGTCATTCCATCAGTTCAACATTTATTTGCAGGATGTAACTATTACAGAAGACCTTTAAAGCTGCACTATTGAGTTTACGCAGATTTTCTCACCAAGGGTCCCCCCTATGATGGTTAACTCAGCATCCATCTGGCATCTTTCCCGAGCTTTCTCCAGCCAGTTCAGGTCAGTCTGATGTCCACGCCTGTGTTTTCTCTTACGCTCTGGCACTTTTTCTTTTCTTTGCTTCCTTTATTGATGTCATCTTGCATTCCTTCAGTAAATTAGCAGTGGTATTTCTTCAGAACAACCGATGTGTTGATATTACATTGCTGTGTGGTGAAGTTAAACATTCCTGGAACAAACTTGTGCAGTTTCTCAGCCTTGAGATGCTGCTACAGGTGACTTAAGGAGTTTCCATAATAAATAATAAATGTCACTTTGTCTTTAAAGCAAGTCAAAAACACATATTTTTGGTTTTGAAAGATACCTAGATGCTACTTTAAAGTGGGATATTTTCTCACTTTGGCACCTCTAGCAAAGGCTGATGAGGCAGCTGTCTTGCATCCTGTCTCTTCTCTGAGTTCTCTCTAACCAGAAAAAGTCAGTCTGATGTTGATTCTTGTTCTGTCTCTTTTACTCCATCTTTCTTTTTCTTTAAACAATATCTTTGCTGAAATAGCCACGGCTAACATTCAAAACAGCCCGGGATGTTGATATTCTGTTGTTGTCATGTGACATTGTGTCAAGAAGTAAATTTGATGCCCCGGGGCGGAAAATGATATTAAAAAGTTATAAAGTATGGTATGCTGCAGTGCAACAATAGCTCCAGGAATGTTTTGATAAAAGATTGAGTGCCATCAAAATGAGTCTGGCTTATGTTCTACTATAAAATATATGCCTGTGTGTCAAAATAACTAAAATCCATGATTGTTTATTGTGTTTTTTGCAAATTGCAAATTTGATTAATAAAAATCTAAATATTCCCCAAGCCTAAACCATGCAGAATTTGTTTATTGTTCAACAACAGACTTTTATAATCTGTAATAGTATGTAAACAACTATTTAACCCTGACCATGCACTTTAACTCCTAACCTATGCCTTTCATTAGAGCACAGCAGAAAAAAAGCTTGCAAGTGGAAGAGCCAGAAAAGTGCAAGTTCTGTGGAAAACATTGTGCAAAATAAGTATTGAACCACCAATCAGTTGTGCAACAGCCTGTACAAGTACCCTCACTCAGAAGATCTGGAAAGCTGGAATGCATTCAGGGGAATAGTGGAAAAAAAAAATCAGCAAATCAGACTTTCTGTGATCATTCCTTTCTGTATTTTCAGCCTCTTCATTACCACCAAGGTCGCCCACAATCCATCTGGTGGTAATGAAAAGGTTTAAAATTATGTCACAATTGGTTTCAGTCTAAGCCAGCAGCTAAAAAATTCCTGTGATCAACATCCCAGATATCCCCAGGGATAAGAAAAGAAAATCTCTTTTCATTCTTCCATTGTAGATGTCCACCACAGTTGTTTTGTTTTTTTGTTGTTGTTGTTTTGTTTTGTTTTGTTTTTTTTGTCTTCTGCTTGAGCTTTGTTTCCTGTTAGGACAACATTGTGCTTCTATTACAGCCAGATGCACCACAGCTTGTACTGTCACCTTCTGACAACATTACACAGCCTATCATTATTATTATTCACTTCAGAGGTAACCTGTTTGATTCACGTTCATTTTTAGCAGCTTTTGAAATGATTACTTTAGATTTTGGAGTCAATGGCTCTAAATGCATTTGCATTTAGCTCAAAGCTCTAATAAGCCAAAGTAAAGCCTAATGGGGACACAATGATCTTGTACTGAAAATCCATAAGATTTGAGAGCTCAGACTGTCACACAATCATATTAATTACTTACAATGTAATCCTTTACAATCTGTCTTTTAGGTCTTCCACTGTTATATCATAAAATTTTTTTTAATAATTTTCTACTAGGAAATCAATGCCTGAAAACCAGATTTCATGCACAATAGTCAATATAAAAGGCTGTCTCAGGTACTCTCCAAAAGTACAACTATAACTAAATATTGCCAGCTTTACATCCCAGTTGTCATATCAGTGACACCTTTACCTGAGACTCTCTAAAACATCATGATGTTCTTTAAGTTTAATGGTTGTTCATTTTTTGCCTTTTTTGCCTTTTTGCCTTCATATTCTTTGATGCTGCAAAAGACTTTGAGGACTGTCTGAAATCATCTTAAAGACTTCTCTTCAATGTTAAATGCTCAGTCTCTCAAGAAATGAAAAGACAGCAGCCAAAGGAATTTAAATCAGCTGCTCAGACAGAAGTCCAGGGTAACTTCGCCTGCAGAGAGCACATTAATCTGTCCCTGTAGTCTGCATAAAAAATCCTCTGACAGCTCCGCTTACTCCCACATGTCCAGCTGCAGTGTCCGAATCATCTGTGTGGTGACCCTCACTAAAGGAAACCACTCATGTGCCTCAGTAGCAAGAAAAGAAGAATGAAGAGGGCAAAGGGTCATCTGATTTAAATCATCTACACTAAAGTGACCAGAACTGAGGTCTATGGATGGAAAAACCGAAGTGCTTGATTCAAATTATGTATTTATGTTTGTCAAAAGATAAATGAACGCTTGATTTGTTAAAGCCTAACCCACAACATTTGGAGGATTAGTGATGGTTTGTAATTGTTTTGCTGCCAGAAAACTTGGTAAACTTGAGTGAATATGGACATCGCTCCAATCTCCAGTCTGATTAATGTAATTAATCAGACTGGAGTCTGATTAATTATATATATATGATAATATATATATATATATATATATGATAATTTTATCAAGCAGACAGACGAAGCAAAGTACATGATCTGTCTTGCAGAGGGATGCAGTGATGCCAGGCATGTCGTGCCAACTTCAGTCACCCAGCTTCAACCCCACAGAAGTTTTCAAACTGTGTGGAAGAACAGGCAGCAAAGCAAATTATATAGACTTCCTGACAGGTTGTGTCAAAGTCTGCAGAAAATTGATGTCACTGATGGTTTTTTGTGTCTTTGTTTTTGTTTTTGTTCAGTCACCTGACAGTATTGTCAGTAAAATTCACCAAATCTGTACAGGAAACATAAAACTTGGTTTATTTTGAAAAGGCCTTTCTGTGTTCTCAGAAAGATTCTGCTCATCTTCTGTAATCTTTGTGATTAGTCACTCTCTGCGTTGGTATTTATATTTTTTATTTCTTTAATGTTGTCAGTATTTTCCAAGTGGACCTGTTAGTTGATGTGCTGTTTGGTTATTGTATAACCCCACTAAGCAGTGAATAGTAACAGTTTTCACACCCTGTTTACTGTATATTTTTTAAATGGTTTCAGAGCTAAGAAGGATGGACAGATGCCTACCTTGATCACACTAACCATGTGTGTGTCCAAGCATGTTTGTGTGTGGGTGGGTTTCCATGTGCATAAGCACTTTGGTTGCTTCAGGTGTTTGACTGAAAAGTCACCAAGACAGAATAAAACTCCCACACAAAAAAACAATTTTTTTTCTTATGAATTTATTGTGTCAATAACATCTTTTCCTTTTTTACAGTAAAAATAAATAACAAATGAGCCGATCTATGATAAAGAGTAACTATTTCTCTTTTCGATACAAAACACAGAACATGCAGTGACTGACAAACTGCACAAGGTAACTGGGGGATAATGGTATAACTGGCACTTTGGTCGTCCGAAAGTGACCTCATGGCCACTGAAGAGCACCCGGGCTCAGTTTGACCTCCTCCAGGAGACTCGTGAAAAAAATAAATTCCACTTGATGCCACTGAATATTTCCCACCATCATTTTGAATTATGGCAATAAATCTGAAAAGGTTTGTTTGTTCCTATTTTAATTCTCAATCGCAAGGCTGGTTCTCTGATGGCATCTGCAAGTGTGTCCATATGTGTGTGCAGATCACTGAAATCCCCTCCCACTCTTTCACTCCCACTTCATCTTCTCCTTCCATTAGTCCCTTCTATTTAAAAAATCCTCTCGTTGCCCTTGAGACATGGCTGAAGTTTTAACTAAATCGTGCAGCAGAAGGAGGAAAGTGGACAAAAAGAATTAATTTTACATTAGCTGACTATCTTGCTTCATAGGAAGATATATTTGGAAACTTTGTCCTTCTGCTTTTTCACTCTGCTTCCGCTGCTGGCTCAGAACATTTCTTCTTCCCGTTTTTTGCAGCATCAGCATTAATAATTCCCTCCATGTCTGACTTTGTGGGCCACTAATTTGTCACCACCTCCATCAGTCTGCACATCATCTGTCAGTCTTAATTTATCTCCTGCTTCTTCTGTTTCCAGTTTCTCTCATTGCTTTCTGATTGCATCTACAAATGAGCCAGTTTGCAACTCGTTTATCCATTTGGTGTTGCCCATCAATGAGTCAGGCAAGCGACAAACCCGCTGACGTATTTGCCTTTTGCAGTGTTACCAGCTTGTGAATCCATTCATCCACTTTCTTTTTTTTACTCACAGATGCCCATCAGAGCCAGAACCACTCCATGTCACCATGTTGTCAGTCTACCTTTAGTCACAGTTTAGTCACAAAGCAGCAATCTGTCCCCCTTTCTTTGTGTGTTCTTTTCTAATTTTGTCCTAACTTTGCTGTCACCAATGTAAAGTCTCCTTCAGGTCAAACATACTTTGTGAAAATTGTCCCAATTAATAAAAAATATGATTCAGGAAATATTCAGTGTATATTTTTATCAAGATCTTCATCATCATTCAAGTCAACAATCATTACACATCATATAATATGTCACAGAAAGACATTCAAAACCAAAATCTCTGGCTTCCTGACAGGAAGCATTCTATCCATGTGGTTGTCGCAAAACAACACCATATTTACAGGAGATGGTGGATGGTGTGAGTCCAAAGGGTAGTACGACTACTGATGAGTAGTTTTATCACTTATCTGCTGCAGGTTGCTGCTTCTACCGCCAGCACTGTCCTTCACTTAGTCTCACTGTTCTCTTCCTCATTTCTTATTGCTGCATAACCCCCCCCCCTTATTTTCCAATAAGGAAAAAAAAGCCTTCTTCCGTCTCTGTCACCTTTTCTTCCGCTGACGTCCCTGCATTCCCGCTCTCTGTCTCTCTCTCTCTCGCCTTTCTCACAGTATGCTATGTTCTCCTCCATCTTCACCTCACTGTGCTCTGCCATGTAGAGGCACAAGCCTTCACAGTTTTCTTGGATCGAGATGAAAGGGATATGGCTGGACCACAGATGTCAGTCTGAACACTCACAGAATACATACCTATTTACATGACACTTTAAGTGGTTACAGTATTATAATTACTGTGCACTGATTCAAACAGTAATTGTATTTGGAGCAACCAGTTGAATGGATGCACTAAAAGAGTGAGGATTACTGACTAAGTTGAGGTGACAAAACCGACAACATCATCATTCACAACTGCTATCAAACTGCGCTCATATTTGAGATGGACTCAGCCCTCATAGCCCTGATTGCAGGGAATCGTAACATGACATCATACAGGTAAGACACAGAAAGCCATACCTGTAGAGTATCGTAGATATATAATAACTTAGCTGAAGAACTTTAAGCAGCCCTGAAATATGTTAAGCCCTGTAAATGGTAGATTCAGAATCTAGCCGTCCCCCTATCTCCCATGCTGTTCCTTGAGGATGTGCTTACAGCAAAGTGGGCAAAGGGGGTATAGAGAGTCTAACAGGGATCCCCCAGCCTCTAAAACAGGCTGGAAGGGAAAGGGTGTGGCAATAAGAGTCCAATTCAGCCGAATAGTTTATGGAGGCAAAGGGTGAAAACCGAAAGGGCTACTAGTGTGAGGAACGAAGGCGTTGAGCATCTAGGAGAGGAGGAAGATGGCGGCAAATCAAACTCAGGTGGACATTCAAGCTCAAAGCACCGCACGGTGACACCCGAGTCCTCATTGCCATAGTTTGCCCAGTACTCTTCTGGGTCGAGTTTGGGCAGTGCCAACTCTTCCTCCCCCAGTTCGTACTTGACTACTGAAGTGGTTGTGGATGGGCCTTTCCCATACAAACCAGCTTTGACAGTCTCTGAGGCCTTTTCAAACACACCTTTCGTGGAGGATTGGGGCTTGTTTTTGTGGAACCACCAGCGGGTTTTGGTACTGAAGGTAGTAGTGGTGGAACCACCAATGGAGCCTGGATCGGGCAGGGGGCAGAGAGCAAAGTCCATCTCACGAAGGAAGCGGAGGTCCTGGCCACGGCGAGTGGAAGGGGAGGCACAGATCACCTCAGATGACGAGACACGGGCTTCACGGAACCACTCCCACAGGGCGCGGGCCTCACAACCACAGGACCAAGGGTTGGCGTTGAGCCGGAGGAATTCAATCCCCTGGGTGTCCCTCAGGGTCTGGCTGGGCAGCTCAGCCAGGGAGTTGTTGAAGAGGAAGAGCATGGTCAGGCGGCCGAGGTCGCGGAAGGCGCGGCGGTTCACCTGCCGGATGCGGTTGTCATGGAGGAGTAGACGATCGAGGTTGACCAAACCACGGAACACATTCTCTGAGAGGGTGCGGATACGGTTGCCATGCAGGAACAGCTGGCTCAGGTTGATGAGGTCAGAAAAGATGTCATCCTGCAGGAAGTGGAGATTGTTCTCCTGGAAAAGAAAAACAGAGTTTAGGATTAAAGAGTGTTTTTCATTTCTAACATTTGTAACTGGATACACGACCAGTAAGGTTTGGACCAATTAAATCAAATAGCAACGTGTGTCCAAACTTTTGACTGGTAGTGTATGTGATTCTGTGTGTGAAGGATCTGGTGTGGGTGGCTGGATGTGTATCAGTCATGCATTTCCACGGCTTCTCGGCGCCCCTACCTGCAGGTAGAGGAACTGCAGGCTGTAAAGCTTGTGGAAGATGTCATGGGGCAGGGCAGTGAGCCGGCAGCGGTGCATGTGGAGGCTCTGGAGCTTCTCAAGGCCGCGGAAAGCTCCTCCTTCCAGCCTGTGGAGGTTATGATTGTCCCCCAGGTCCAACTCCTCCAAGTCCCTCAGCTCACTGAAAGCACCTGCCTCAATCCATGTGATGTTGTTGGAGAACAGCCACAGAACCTGGAAATCACGAAAGTTTAGATTATTTATACTTTTTTCTGTCTTTTAAAAAAAAAATAAATAAATAAATAAAAAACATTGATGGAAACATAACTTTTTTTTTTTTCATTTTGTTTCTACACTGTAAATGCTGGTTTCTTCATTCTGTCTTACCTGAGTTCCGAAGCCAAAAGAGCCAACTCTAAGCTCCGTGATCCGGTTGTTCTGGAGAAACACGCGCTGCGACTCATACGGTACTCCGACGGGGACGGCGGTGAAGTTCTGCGCCTGGCAGCTCACAGTCATGGGCGTCGGGTAGCACACGCAGTGCTGCGGACACGCTGACGCCGGACTTGGCTTGCCGAGGACCAGCCACACCACCAGCCAGAGGGAGAGACCGTCTGGAGGAGAGCGATGGGAGAGAGGAGGAGGTGAGTCGGAACTGTCCGACGTGCTGAAACCCTCGATTACCACGTACTACAACCGCAGAGCCCAAATCGGTGAACATTTGCACACATTTTGTACTTAAATCATATTTCATTCAATAAGCATCTTTTATATATGCTATATCATCAAACCTGGCAGGATTTAAAAAACAACTTTGTCTCAGTACAGTGAATAAAGTTTACGCCTCAGCATGGCAGTTGTGCCGACCATTACGCACAACAGCATCACAAACAGTTCAGTCAAAACTCAGCTATGATTTCTTAGACTTAGTTAAAAAGCTTCTCCTTCATTCCACCTAACATGCAGTCCGTTTCTTTAGGTCACTATTAATCTAATTAAAGCGTATGATAAAAGAATCCCAAAGTTTCCTTTCCATCTTGTATCATCCATCCAACCATGTATCCACTTTCAACTCTTGGTGTACAATTACGCAGAAAGCTCTTCAGTGAGAAACTTAAAAATCCTGCAACGATTTCTAAAACAAACCAAAAAGCCTATCAATCATCTTTGGGGTCCATGATGTATCCACAAAAGAAGACAGTCAGAAACTTACTTTTGCAAGTGCGCATGAAGGAGCATCGTCGGCTCCGAGAAATAGAAGAGTTGTCCATCCTGAACCAAAGCCCAAAGCGAGTTAGCCTAAGAGGGGAGTTAAACCTTGCTATCTCCGCTGATGCCCTGGTTCCCGAGTCGGAGCGACTGAGAGTGTGCTTGGTGAGGGCCACCAGTGGTCCTTTTATACTCAAGCATGCCGTTATTGCCTACGGCAGTGGGCACCGTGGATTCTCCTACGTCACTGACCGGGGTCATGAATGAGTGAGGGCGGAAAGAAACGGAAAGGGGAGGGGCCGACCGTAGGGGATTCTCTTACAGAGCGCATACGCGCGTAAAAGCTGGTTGGAGACGTGCGCTCAGACTGTGAGAGGAGGAGACATTTCGACGCACATTGGATGGAAAGGGGGGGAGCGGGAAAGAGTGAATGAGGAATGAGAGGAGGGAGGCGGGAGAGAATCACGGCACGGTGCCCGGTAATGACTGGGCTCCGTGGAGGAGCGGAGGACGGGTAGGAGTGGCTTCCTGGCTGCCATTCGTACACACAGTTATGGTCTGTTTCCGGCGCACTGCAGCCAGACAGATACAGAAAAGATAAAGTCATAGATGGTTCTGTCTTAGAGAAGAAGGATGCCCCCGAATTGTGATTCAGGCTGAAGGAATCATTCAGAGCCAAATGCGAGTGATTGATGAGTATTTTTTTGTGGAGGTTAAGTATGGCAGTCATGATGTTTGTGTCTTAATTATAGTTAGTGACATAATTAATTATGATGGAGCTATGAAACTACATCAAATGCTCTAACAGGGAAAGAGTGGACACATCAAAGTGGGCTTACTTTCACTGTATGAGGAAATGAGGTTACTTCAAACAAAATCTGCAATGAAACATTTTATCTGAACTTGTCGAATAAAATTAATCTCAGCTTGTGTCTCTGTTTCTGTTACACAAGTTTAATTGTTAATTAAGTTCACAAATTGGGGGAAATAGAGCACAAATGAATCGACAGAACACAGAACACAACAGATGCCTTAACATGGATGCCGCTTCAAGTCTGTTCTGCTGTGTCTGTGCCTCAAGCTGTCACTGCTTGTGTTTGAACACCAGCTCTGAAACAGCATCAGTTGTGACAATGAAAGTGTGAGGAATTGTGACTTTTTAGTTGTTCTCATCACTTCTCCAGAGCCTGTGTTCCAAAACAGACATCCACATCAAATGCAAGCATTCAATCACAAAGAGTTCAGTCTTATTTTCTTTATAATTTTCATCTTTCACAGTTTGGAATTAGCAAAAACTGAGTAAGGGTCCGTGGCAGCGAGACAATACTTTACCACCCACTCAGACATCAGAGCTGAATCCTTTTGAGTTTTATCTAACTTTTGGGGGGAGTTTTTCTTTCTTTCTGTAACATAAATTCAGAAGTTTTGAGTTTCCTGATTTGTACTGAATGTAGAAAGCTTTTTTTTTTTTCAATATTGGAATTTCTTTAAATCCATTCTTTTCTCTCCCAGTAAAAATTCCCTGTTCCACTGGTTGCAAAATAAAAACAAGCCACGATCACCCCTCATACCGAACAGCTGGAGAAGTGCTATTTTTTGTTTTCAAACACTCCACAGCCAGCAAGTCCATGTGGGACCTGTAAGTATTAAAGCTGGGATGCAGATAAGGGTCCCACATGGGTTTGTCCACAGTTTCCATGGTAACATCACCTGTGTTTGCCTATATAGGTTTCGAGTTGGTTCTTCAGCTCGGGCGCAACTTGGTGATCTGTGCAGGACCCATGTAGGCCCCATATTCCAGGCAGCATGTCCATGTGGGACCTGTAGGGTTAAATTCAGGCTCTGTACTTACTGAGTGGACACATGACTGAAGCTGAACAAAATTTGCAGGTCTTGTATGGCTCATACATGAAGGCCATGTGGGCTGGCTGTATGAGTCCTACAAAGGATGTAGGAGGACTGGGGACACGGACATAAACAGGGAACATTTAAGCAGGCCATGTGGGCTGGTTAAACGGGTCCTGCTGTGTAGTGGCTGCTGGTTGCCTGGTGCTTCAGGTCTTCTGATCCTTGGAGGGACGAGGTTGCATTTACATCCACAATTATTTTTTACAAACACGTAAACAAGCATAGACCCCCGCAAACAAACGCACACATACATACCTACTGTTGTATTTGTTGTTGTTCCTGGTTTTTACCGTTTGAGTCCACGTGTGCTCCTTTTGCCTGCTATGTTTTCTAAGAAGCTTTTCATTGTTTCTTTTCCAGGCGTGGCAGCTGGTTGTCTGGTTCATCTGGTTGGGTTTGATTGTACGGTTTTGTTGTGGCTGTTTTCTATCATTTGAACTCAGGGAGCTAAGCATTTTAAAAGCGGTCCTGAAGTTGTCAGTTTTCTAGCTGTCTACTCCGCATGTAAGCAACTATAGCTACTGCTTAAATTAGCCTAAAGCTAATTTTTTTCATTTGGCTTTGTTAGACAGTGCTGCTTGTTGCCATGGGCAGCAACATCACAGCATTCCCACCGGGTTCGCAGCCTTAGGAGAGCTGGTCGTGGGGAGGGTTGAGACACATTATGTGTAAAATAATAGTTCTATACAACTAATAATTTACCATTTTGCATTTTTACATTCAATAATCTGAGTGTAAATATCAACCTTAAAATCAGTACTGCTCAATTATATATTCATGAACTCTGGGACAGGTAACCTGCTTATTACGGCAGCACAGTGTTACTATGACTCGTGTGGTGATGACTAAACCATTTAAACACCATTGCTTGCTGGGAGGTCACATCACAGTTCCAAACTTTATCGCAGAATGATTTTTAGATGACTGAAATGCAGCAGGGAAAAAACACTCTGGACAGATAAACATTACTTTATAAACATCCTAATGAAACTGTTTTAATCTGTCACCACATTTATTCTTAAAGTTCAGATCTCATATAACACGTCAATGTTAACAAAACTTATAAAGAGCAGTGGATCCAAAACTTATAAAGAGCAGTGGATCCAACATGAGCTGTAAAAACAAATACAGAGATGGTCGATTCAGCCTGCTCAGCTGTGATGTGCAATGGTGTTGTCAACGTAACATCACAGTAATAAAAAAATACTCTGGTTGCTCCTCTATAGGGTTTCGTCTACTGGTCGAGTTTAATAAACTTATATTTGTGTCTTATTTTCAGATGGTAGAGTATTTTTCTCTGACCTGCGTTCTGTCTGCGGTGCTGATGGAAGTCTGCTAACCTGGAAGTAGCTACAGAGAGGTTGAGGCTTTTTTTTTTATTACACTGCAGCTACCATTGTTGTAAAAGGTGCTCGAATGCGTCATTCGTTTCAATGAAATACATGATTTTACCATTAGATGGGAGTAATTCTTACACAGTGTCCCTTTAAATGTTATGTATAAATGATCTCTATGATAATTAAATGATTGAGGAACTTTTTGGTCAGACTGGAGCTTTAATTTGGCATCTTGGTACTTTCAGTAATCCCATTACATTCTATTCTCTAAGTATACATCCAAGAGGGAAACTGCTAATGACACTTTGCTGTTGTTCGTTAACCTTTTTCCGCTTCGTGTCCATCATCTCTTTTAGCTTTCAACTTCTCTTATTAACTAGAGCTTACATTTCTTGATTAATCTAAACTTTTGTTTGTTGTATTATTTCTTTTTTGCTCTTTATTTAATGACTTCAGGAGCTCTCCCAATCTATCATATACTGTGTGTTTTAAGGGTGCTCAAACTTTTGCACTGAAAGATATTGGTTCTGTATGTCTAAATCCTCATATTTGCATTGAAGTGTGTGAATGTGGACAGTGAGCCTGGACCTGCATAGTTTTTAAAAAGCATTTCATTGATGTAAACTTATGAAATCACACTTTGAAATGATAATAAAACATCCCTGACGATACCAATGTGATCATAATCGTAGGAGATGCAGTAGAGTAGGTCAGAGCTGACCTTGAGAAATGATTCCAGCCTTTCTTTTTTTTCAATGTCTGACATTGAAAATGAATGTAGACTGCTGCTCAGATTCAAAGCCATGACGTTACAGACAACAGAAGCATGGCCATTCATAGAAACACACAGGAGGCTCAACAGATGAGTGAATGATGGAAGGCAGAGTCACACATAGGGGTGTATGCATGGCGGCATACCATACAAACTCCTCCACACACACACATAGTTGGTGCAGTCTCCAATCATCACAAAGCCAAAAGAGCCGCAAGAATGATAAACAAATGATTCACAGAGGAGATCCATGCTACGTGTTATTGTTCCTTCACACCCCCTGCTTCATCCTTATCTGGACTTCTGATGCACCACAAGCTCGAATGCCCACCAGCCACCCGGGACCAACACCTTACTGGTTTTCCCTTCTCACACACCCACAACACCTACTGTGAAAGTGTGTGTGCGCGTGTGTGTGTTTGCATAGCTGCCTGCTGAGGCAAACTTTGTCTAAATGCCACCACAGCCCGTCAGTCAGTCAGTCAGTGTTGCGCCAGTCACCCACACAGCAGGTTCGCAGTGGCGCGTGGGCACAGTCTCCTCGGTTTGTGTGAAGATTGGCCACATCATGTTTGTGTAATCCCCGCACAGAAACAAAAAAAAACGCGGCTTCCCCGACCAGCGCCCACTCCAGCACATCTGCCAGCCCGCCAATCTGTCCATCTGCTTGTCCATCTGGTTCCCACCTTTTACTCTCTCCTGGACTTTGATCCATCGTTACCTGCAGTATAAACTGCTAACTGCATCTCTGCACCTACTGACACGGCACGTTGTCATGCTGCTCTCAGAGGTGTAAAACGGTGAAATAGTGTCATTTCCTCCTAAACAACGTGATCAGTCTGCAGGTGAGAGTCCTCAGTGTCTCTGCATGTTCGAAAGGATGCAAGTGAAGGTAATGGGACACCTTGTAAAGGTGTTTCTGTTGCCAAGGTAACAACGCACAGCCCTCCTTCACAGGCCTGTGATAAAGATGCAAGATTGAAATCACATTTGCTCATAATTGAATTTAAACCATTTTGCCCAAAGACTGCTGGGATAGGCTCTAGTTTCCCCACGACCCTTCATCGGACTAAGCGGTTTGGATAATGAATGCATGAATGAATGAATTTCAGCCAGTTTCTTCCAAGTTCAAATTGCTTCAGCTCTTTATCTATTATATTAAAAAGAGGAGATTTAAAATGAAGACAGATTGAGGGACAGTTGTTAAATGATTAATCTCACTCCATGTCTCTCATATCCCCCCTTATTACTAAATTATAAAGATTAACTTCAAAGTAGAGACAGTTGCCATTTGTCCCCTAGTGGTTACATATAAAAAGTGTGATTTTCAAGCTTTAAGAGACTTAAAAATCACACTCTGAGACACTGACGTCACAGAAAGCTTGTCATACACAAACAGCCAAACAAAGGGGTCGTTTCTTTGTGTAGGTGACTCAACATGTCTTATTGTTTTGTAGAAAAACTAACAAATTGCTCACTGGGGTGATTAGTGTGTCTCTCAAAAACTAGAGAAGGAAGCTTCTTTCAGCATCTGTCCAACTGTTACAGACAAAGACTCGTGCTTCTGGCTTGTCTCGCTCACTTTCTCTCTCTTACATCAAGGTTTCCTTTGTTTTCGAGTGTTTCCTCCCTCTTTTTGGCAGCGTTGTTCATTTGTTTGGTGTCTTCGCATCACCACTTCCGCTTAACCATATACTGCTGTTGTCTTTTCACGCAGTGGCTCGCCGTCTGCAGCACAATGGCTGCTGCTATGTGCTGCCATTGGTTTCCTCCTCTCATCGGGCAAACACATTCTAACTTAATACAATGCTTAGAGGTATGGAACGATTTGTCTTTTAAGTTGTTTAATCTGAAAGTATTATTTATATGTGTCTTATATTTGTTTAGAACTGAATACGGACGATTGAGACACTACATAATCAAGAAAGCTTTTCCTTTTTCTTTCCTTTTTATCCACAAAAAAATAATAAAATCTGCACACTAAACAATTGGAGCCATTTCGTGGAGTTAATAGCGGCAGGAGTTTTTACAACACTGAATTAATAAAAAATCAGATTTTGAGAAAGTTGCAAATGTAAAAAGAAAACAAAACACAAACTGTTGGAAAATGTGTGCAGTTTTGTAACGTTTCCTTGTAATGTGGTTTAAAATAATTAATGAAAAAAGGTGTGGTGGAAAAAAGTCTGTCAGTGACGAGAAGTCTGAAGTGAAAAAGATTACAAAGTTTATTGAACAGAAAATGAGAAAGAGCAGAAAAATACAAATTGCAATTTGGAGAGACGGTCCAGAGGTCCGACAATGACAGACGTCTGAATGCTCTAACTGAGATCAGGGCTAACCATCCTTTTACCCTCGCATAAGGGTGATAATTGTCTGATCAATTGTCTGCCCTGAATTTATTCTAAAAAAGAAATATCTGTTGTTAGCTGCAATCCTCTTCAAGGAGGAGAGTGTTCTAACTAATCAGATCCCAGATGTCTGAATGCAGACATGCCAGGCCCTCTACACATTGCTTTGACTGTAAAGGGGAATAAGCAGACACTGTGTAACTAAGCTTCAGTTCTTAAGTCCATCATGACCTTTTCAGAAAGCCCAGATATGAAATATATGAAAATCTAAGTCAGAACATAAAATTTCCACAACAAACGGACAAGCTTATTGTGTTTTATTAAGTTTTTTCTGTGTTCATTGTTCTTATTGTTAGTTTGTGTTTTAGTTTCCCTGTACATCACTTTGGGCAACTGTGACTGTAGTAAATGTGCTATGTAATAAAATTGTCACTGAGCTACCGTAGGATAGTAAAAACCCATTTATGCTCCCTTATGTATGAAAATGGGGACAAGCGCTTCAAACGCCACCACCTTCATACTTGCTTGGGTCCTTTACACAGCCAAGGTTCTTAGGTCAGTTCACCCACAATGTGCCGAGTTCAACGTTCACCTCCACGTTTTGACACTGGTTAGCTGCTGTATTGCTGCAGACACTCACACCAGGCCAGGCCATTTCAGGCCAGGCCAGGTTGATGTTGTTATTCTCCTCAACTTCATCTTCTGCATCATCTCCTTTTTAAAGTACTTTTTATTTGAGAGTTCTTGATTCGTCTTGTTCCTGTTCCTCCTCTTCTTCTCTGGTTTTTTTCCTTTAGCTGGTTGTGTGTCAGTTATACAGCGCAACACCGTCCGACGTAATATACGCAGGTATTGCTCTGTTTTTCTGTATGAACCATAGACTGTATATAAAAAGATGGACGGAGCCTCCTTGACGTCACCCGTAGGTTTCTGAAGAGCTGAATTGAAGCTCGATGGGCGGTTCCTACCATCACCATCTTGGCAGAGGCATGCGTGTCCTCTCGCCCGAAAAATACAAATATGGGCAAAGAGGTGGAGCTGAGAGGGGGGCTGTGAGTGTCATGGTGGATGATTGACATCGAGCGAACTCCGAGCTGCATGTAGCTAAGAGCTAACCAAGCTAACCTGGAGATAACAGGAGTTAACCAGCTAATGAAGGTTAGCAGGCTAAAGCTAAGTCACGTTGTTAACCGTCTAAAAACCGCGGTTGTTCTACTTTCTTCTTACTTGAAGCGTTAGGTCGGGTACCTGTCAATCAAAAGGACACGCCCCTAAATATGTCAAACTTCGAGATTAAATTACTTTTAAACGGGCGAGTTAGAAAAAATTCACTGCCCCCACAGTTGTCATGAAGGTAAACCTGACCTAATAAACCAAATATGGATTTTTGAACCAGGCTGTAAACATGTTTATTTCTGCTGTGAAGTTGGTCTTTTTAACATGGGAGTCTATGGGGATTCGCTCTGTTTTGGACCCAGCCCCTAGTGGATGAAGGGGGAACTGCAGTTTTATGCACTTCCACATCGGCTTCACTTTTTACTGCCAAAGTTTCCGTCCATCTTTTATATATGGTCTATAGTATCAAGTGATGGATAGCTAAGCCCCTTGAAAAGAGACCAAATCACCTGCAATGCAGCAGACAGACAATACTGTCCATCCGTCCATCTTCTGCATGGAGCGCAAATGGGCCTTAAAATGCCATTAGTCGCCTTACCTCTCTCACTGAGAGTAAAAGGCAGCTGTTGCAGCTTTACACATATAAAGTTAAATTTATATTTATATAATCACAACAAAATGGAATGAGATAAGTGACAAAAAAAGAAATCGTCTAAACCTCACGTCTTCAAGGACCCTAAAAGAACAAGATCATGACGTCAGCATGAGTTTGTGGTTTGACTGGAAAACTTCTGATTCATTGCACAAACCCATTTTGTTACAATGCCATTTATGACCATTTAAAGAAAGAAACTCAAGCTTTACACCAATATAGCATTAGTGGCTAAGTTCCCTCCTCAATTATTCATAAAGAACAGTCTGGAAAGCAGCTTCCTCATGTTTTCACCTCATTGTCCTGCCTTCCAGCTCCACAAAACATGACTGGGCAAAAAAGGCAGAAGTCTTCTGCACTGAAATCAAGCAGAAGTATTCAGTAATGTTATCTGTGTATTTTAAATAAATGGGCTGAATGAGTTTCTAATTTCTTTAGATATCCACTGTTGCTTGTATTGCCAGCAAGATATTTAATTTAAAAAAAAAAAAAAAAAAAAAAAATAGGCTCTGAAGGCTCAGAAGAGTAATTTAGAGCAGTAAAATGTAAAAATTTTACCAGACAAATTGGCAATATTACAAACAAATCAACACGATACAAATCAAACTCGTCAATCAAATTTGCTTTATTGTCAAACTACTGTACATACAGCTGGAGAATGAGGCAAAATGAGACAAGGTAAAAAACAAAACCTAACACACACACACACACACACACATTAGAGCCCTCTAAATGTGCTGATGCCGAGCCTGTGTGGAAATGACTCGTCGTTGTTTCTTTTCCAGGCGTGGCAGCTGGTTGTCTGGTTCATCTGGTTGGGTTTGATTGTACGGTTTTGTTGTGGCTGTTTTCTATCATTTGAACTCAGGGAGCTAAGCATTTTAAAAGCGGTCCTGAAGTTGTCAGTTTTCTAGCTGTCTACTCCGCATGTAAGCAACTATAGCTACTGCTTAAATTAGCCTAAAGCTAATTTTTTTCATTTGGCTTTGTTAGACAGTGCTGCTTGTTGCCATGGGCAGCAACATCACAGCATTCCCACCGGGTTCGCAGCCTTAGGAGAGCTGGTCGTGGGGAGGGTTGAGACACATTATGTGTAAAATAATAGTTCTATACAACTAATAATTTACCATTTTGCATTTTTACATTCAATAATCTGAGTGTAAATATCAACCTTAAAATCAGTACTGCTCAATTATATATTCATGAACTCTGGGACAGGTAACCTGCTTATTACGGCAGCACAGTGTTACTATGACTCGTGTGGTGATGACTAAACCATTTAAACACCATTGCTTGCTGGGAGGTCACATCACAGTTCCAAACTTTATCGCAGAATGATTTTTAGATGACTGAAATGCAGCAGGGAAAAAACACTCTGGACAGATAAACATTACTTTATAAACATCCTAATGAAACTGTTTTAATCTGTCACCACATTTATTCTTAAAGTTCAGATCTCATATAACACGTCAATGTTAACAAAACTTATAAAGAGCAGTGGATCCAAAACTTATAAAGAGCAGTGGATCCAACATGAGCTGTAAAAACAAATACAGAGATGGTCGATTCAGCCTGCTCAGCTGTGATGTGCAATGGTGTTGTCAACGTAACATCACAGTAATAAAAAAATACTCTGGTTGCTCCTCTATAGGGTTTCGTCTACTGGTCGAGTTTAATAAACTTATATTTGTGTCTTATTTTCAGATGGTAGAGTATTTTTCTCTGACCTGCGTTCTGTCTGCGGTGCTGATGGAAGTCTGCTAACCTGGAAGTAGCTACAGAGAGGTTGAGGCTTTTTTTTTTATTACACTGCAGCTACCATTGTTGTAAAAGGTGCTCGAATGCGTCATTCGTTTCAATGAAATACATGATTTTACCATTAGATGGGAGTAATTCTTACACAGTGTCCCTTTAAATGTTATGTATAAATGATCTCTATGATAATTAAATGATTGAGGAACTTTTTGGTCAGACTGGAGCTTTAATTTGGCATCTTGGTACTTTCAGTAATCCCATTACATTCTATTCTCTAAGTATACATCCAAGAGGGAAACTGCTAATGACACTTTGCTGTTGTTCGTTAACCTTTTTCCGCTTCGTGTCCATCATCTCTTTTAGCTTTCAGACTTCTCTTATTAAGTAGAGCTTACATTTCTTGATTAATCTAAACTTTTGTTTGTTGTATTATTTCTTTTTTGCTCTTTATTTAATGACTTCAGGAGCTCTCCCAATCTATCATATACTGTGTGTTTTAAGGGTGCTCAAACTTTTGCACTGAAAGATTTTGGTTCTGAATGTCTAAATCCTCATATTTGCATTTAAGTGTGTGAATGTGGACAGTGAGCCTGGACCTGCATAGTTTTTAAAAAGCATTTCATTGATGTAAACTTATGAAATCCAGCTCCACAAAACATGACTGGGCAAAAAAGGCAGAAGTCTTCTGCACTGAAATCAAGCAGAAGTATTCAGTAATGTTATCTGTGTATTTTAAATAAATGGGCTGAATGAGTTTCTAATTTCTTTAGATATCCACTGTTGCTTGTATTGCCAGCAAGATATTTAATTTAAAAAAAAAAAAAAAAAAAAAAAAATAGGCTCTGAAGGCTCAGAAGAGTAATTTAGAGCAGTAAAATGTAAAAATTTTACCAGACAAATTGGCAATATTACAAACAAATCAACACGATACAAATCAAACTCGTCAATCAAATTTGCTTTATTGTCAAACTACTGTACATACAGCTGGAGAATGAGGCAAAATGAGACAAGGTAAAAAACAAAACCTAACACACACACACACACACACACATTAGAGCCCTCTAAATGTGCTGATGCCGAGCCTGTGTGGAAATGACTCGTCGCTGTCGACCGTCTGCCTGGACTTGTACTCTGTTCGCACCTGGACCTGTAGGCTGCTGTCTGAGACCTCCCAGTCAGTGTTTCTCAAGCAGCCCTGAAGAGCAGCTGTTGCCCCCTGTGGCCTGATCCTGATTTCTTTTCTCGCTGGCCTGTACAGATACCAGTACAACAGACGACTTGAACAGCCACGGATAGGGATAAAGACGTGGAGTTGACTTGAAAGCAGCCGGGTTAGTTGATATACACCAAGTCCAGCGTGTTCTCTCTGATCTTCCTAAAGTCCACATGCTGCTTAAACGTGGGGATGACAATCTTTAGACTGGTGTGATGAAAATCCTCCTGTACATTTTACGTTTCACATTTTATTCAGATAAATTTTCTCAGGAGAGTGGCAGCTTTGTCCTGCGGTCTGATTGTAGTAAAAAATCCATCGTTTTAGATCTGATGCATTTAAACCGTCGCAGTTCCTCCTCTTCAGACAGTTCTGCCCTTTAGTGAGGACTCTCGGTGGCATCAGCATGACTCAGTACTGAGAAATTACTTGTAAAACATGTTGTGAAACACTTAGAATTTAGCCGAGGTTAAAAAAGCATCACATTCAGTGCAAACAGTGTAGATAATTATCCGAGCTGTTCTAACTTACAACGTATCACATTACACACTTTATCAGCAGCCATACATGCTGGTTTTTAATGCACAGGGTATCTCTTGTCATGATCTGTGTGTTTTGGTTTTGGTTCTGTTTTTTTGGTGCAGTTCCTGTTTTATAAAGGTTTCCCTCTTATGTTTTCTGCTGTATTTACTTCCTGCTCTTTTGTTTCACATATGTCTTAGCTGTTGATGAACACACCTGCTCCTTATTTCATCATTAAAAGCCTCCATGTAATTATTCCTCGCTTTCCTTTTCTCATTTCCAGATTCTCATTCATCAGATTTCCTTTTGTCAGTTTGGCTCTTTTAGTTTCGAGTGTTTTATTAAGCACTCCTGCCACTGAAGTGTTCTTAGTTTCTGTAAATAAATCTGCATCTGCCCGCCTCCTGCTTCATCTTCATCTCCTCTTGACCATCTCATTGTCAGGATGGGATGTTTCGTGTTCTCTTTAGTTCCTGGTTTCCTGTTTTGCTTTCCTGCTCATTAGCTGACCTGACTCATTGGTTAAGTCATTCCACCTGTGTCTCCTTCTGTTTGCGTGTATAAATACAGCTTTTTTTCTGTTTCGTTGCTGGATCATTGTGTGTGTTAGACCATGTTTCCCTGATGAGTTCTGCTTTCACTTTATTCTGTGATTAAAACCTCAAAGTCCTGCATCTCTGGCTTCCTTCTCCTGCATTTGGGTCCACACCTCCACCTCCACTCGTGACAGCTTATTACACCTCGACCGTGGATGTTTTCACTTTACTTTTTACAAGCAGTGTGCTTCACAGTAGCATGTGTATTTAAGGCGATGCAGCTGCATATTTGGAAGTTAAATATTGTCCAGATTTTTGTTTGTTTCTCTCTGTGCTGGGTGAAGAATTTTATAATCAAGCTGGTCATAGTTTTGCCACCTGAATGAGTATCATTAGTGAGTAAAGAACTTATATTATGCAGATCCTTTTCCAGAAAATGATGTGGTCATGTCAGGTTTCCATAAACCACAATTATTAACATTACCTGTCAAAAGTTTCCAATTGGATTAAACAGGAAAGTGTGTCCAAACTTTTGACTGGTAGTCTATAACAGTGAATGTAATCTACTATCTCTGCCACTATGTTACAAATAATGACAGTGTGAGGAAAATAGAGTAAGGTTGGTTTGTTTAACAGAACCAAAGCACTGGTGCTTGCATGTGCATCAGACAGAAGAGTAACTCCTTTAAGGGCTCGATCTTAGGTTCAAAGAAAACCCACCACCTCTTCCTTCTTCTAATTTTCCCAACTGTTTGTTTAATTAAAGTGGAAATGATGAATTTGTCTGAAAAGACACAGAATCCAAAAAAAATGACAAAATTGCAAATTATTACAAGATGTTGTTTAAGATGGTGTAAAGGCAGTTCAGACAAAAACACTTTTTATCTCTGGGAGAGAAATGTCACCACTGAATACAAATGAATACATTTAAATAAATAAACAGCGACCCCTTGTCCCAGTCTGTACTGGGTATGATTCACATCTGGCTGCTTGCTCTGCCAGTTATCAGCCGGTTTCAGATGGATGGACTCGCTGCTTTCTTTGCTCAGAGCAACTTCCGCTCTTTCATCTCCAGAGAGACAATTGTGTAACACTAAACCATATGTGTTTACGTACATTTAGGTCATCGAACACTCCACTTCCCCCTCTTCCTCCTCTTCTTTCTCAGTCACTCAGTCCATTTCTCTTCAGAGCTCTGTTTCTGCCTTGTTATATTTCTCTTGATGTATATTTATCAGTGTTGATACTTGGTACTATATCTGTAAAGGCAGATGGAAAACGTGAGAGCTCTCTTCAATGTCTTCTTTTAACTGAGAAGTAGTCCACATGTGCATTTCTATATTTATTTTAAATCCTTTAATGCATCGTGTCCACGACAGTGAACACCTATTTAAACGCTGTTTTCTAGTATATTCATAAGTGAAAATGGTATTTTTGCAATGTTGCCACTTCAGTGGACATTAGGAGTCACCCAACACACTTCCACTCACTGAAGAATAAATATAATATGAAATTGTATGTATACACATACATATAATTACCAACTTTACCTCAGCAATAAACAGTACAAGAAAATGACACCAGTCAGTTTTTATAGAATCTTTTTATGTTATGAATATGATTATATATTTTATAGATATTTATATATAGATCAAAGAAAAAAACTAAATTAAAAACCAAATAATATTAAAGACAAAGGAAAATGTCTCTGTGCATGTCTGTAGAATTAAAATATTGCATAAAAAAAACCCAAAAAAAAGTGGCACTGTTTTTTAATAACTCGTGCATCAGACAGATAGGAATGCAGTATCAATAATTATATTTAAAAAGAAAACAATCAACACTATTGCCGACGAGTGTGAGTGTTTGTGTTTCCATGGCAACATTGAAATTTAGGATTAAGAGTTGTTTCTATACACATTATATATATATATATATATCTACATTATATATATATATATATATATATATATATATATATATATATATATATATATATATATATATATATATATATATATATATATATATACATATACATATATATAATGTGTGTGTGTGTGTGTGTGTGTGTGTTTATAATCACATACTTGCACTTGCCTTATAAGGTTCCTGTCATAAGTTTTTTTAATTTACTTGATAAAATAATTTTATATATATATATATATATATATATATATATATATATATATATATATATATATATATATATATATATATATATATATATATATTATATATATACATATATATATATATACATTATATATATATATATATATATATATATATATATATATATATATATATATATATATATATATATATATATATATATATACATATAATGTGTGTGTGTGTGTGTGTGTGTGTGTTTATAATCACATACTTGCACTCTGCCTTATAAGGTTCATAAGTTTTTTTTAATTCACTTGATAAAATAATTTCAGTTGTTAAGTTTAGGTGAGTCACATGACCTGGAAGTGACAACGAGAGTCGGACAGAAAAGAAAGAGTCATCACACGTGCATGAAAAAGGACATTTATGCTCATCAGACTTATACTGGTTTTATGCGGCATACGTGGTCAAGACTGATTTACTTTATTCCTTCTGTGAAGGCTGAGATGTGATGTTGTTGGAACACTCTGTTATTTCCAGTTTTTCCGGTGTTCCATGAATCTTCAGAGAAGAAATAAACAGATTGTTGACATCAGTACCAAGCATGGATTCTTTGCAACCAGGGCAAATAAAACTGTTTTTAACATCTAAAGATTAAACAACAAGTTGTCTTTCATAATTTGTTTGCCAGAATAAAAACTTATCCTTTCCAAACAGAGGTTTTAGACTTTCTCAACCTGTGAGGCTGGAAATTTAACTTCCAACACATGGTAGATGTCGTTGTAGGGTCAGGTGACTTTCAATCCTGATCATTACTGAAACAGCAAAAAGCAGCTCAGCATTTCTCCAACATCTTCTGCTGTTCATTAGTTATGTCAGGAGAGCTTTTTTATACTCATTTCTCTACCTCCGCCGGTCACAAAGCTGCTTCGCTTCTTCTTTGTTCAATTCAGAACTATATTTCCTTTCTTCTTCATGGCTCTCTGAACCGCAGAGAGCTTTAGGTTGCTTTTCTGCTCTGATTATGGTTGTTTCTGATGTAATAGTGTATAAATGATTATAAATGCATCACTTTAAGGGAATTGACACATAATTATTAACAACAAAGCAGCTAAATGCCAAAGTAGATGTTTGTAACCATTTTGATAGTTATCATTATTGTACTTGAGGAGCATAAAAATTATATTTTGTATTCCTTAAAAAGAAACAAAACACCAAATATGAAGTATTACAAATGTTTCAAAATATCTGCTTAAATAAAGTTGGCCTTATTGAACTGAAGAATGTAAAAACACAATGATCCAACACATAACTTTTTTATGCCAATGGTCCCGACTGAAGACAATTTATTAATTTACTATTAGTTATGTATTTTTTCATATTATGTATTTATTTATTTTCATTTATGTATTGCTATTAACATTTAGTTTTATTTCAGTCTCTTTGTTATATTTTTTTCTAATTTTTCACTTCATTTATTCAGTTTTAATATTAGTGTTAAATGGTTAAAACGGTAAGATCTTACGGTCTGAAAGGCAGGTGAACATCTTTGTTGCATCCTGTCTTGCAGGGCTGAATCTATAACCATGCATCTTTACAGGTAAAGATCATCCCATCAAATGTTTTTACGGCTTAACCATCACCCGTCATGTGCAACGTTGTGTTTCTGGACACAGATTATATGTATCTGACTGCTAACAGCTGCCCGCTTCATAAACAAAGCAACAAAAGTAATGTTGGACAAGCAGCATGTTAACAACTCTGAGAGTTAATTTCTAAATACATGCACCAAAAATAATAATACAATCCATATTTACTTTGCTTAAAAAGAAATGGAGAGAATCTTTTTAATCAGCCAAAACCTCAAATAAAGCTCTTGGTTTCTGACTCGACACAGTTTTTTCCCCCATGAAGCCATAAATCTCTCAAAGCATTCAGGCCCCAGAGAGGAAATTCAGGCATTATCTTCAGAATTTTATCTTGAAGGGATTCCTGCAGAGAAAAATCATTATCACAGCAGAGAACGCAGCCTTTTACTTTCATGCAAAGACCACATACAAGCTCTCCTCTCACTTTGAGTTTTACATCGTCTGCTGGGAGAGGGTGATTATGAACCTCATGTTTGATCAGGATTTTGTTTAAGGAGATCCAAGCGAGGCTTATTTTCAGCCCTGAATGAGGTCATGATTTATTTTTTGTTGAGTTGTTTTGTGTTTATTTCCTCAGAAGCGTTTGATTTGCTTTGTTGTTGTACTTTGTCCTGTTGTCTCTCTGGTCAGCCTGATTCTGTTAACCAAAGCTTTACTGGCATGATTGGACAGGATTTCTGCCTATGACAAAACAACTGATGTCAGTTTTCTTCTGTTCTCATGGTTCCTACTTGGATACGCTTCACATCATTATCCCCTTTAAATGACTTCTGTGCTTGTCGTACCTTTATGTTTTTTATGTCTACTTTGGTTCATTTTTCTCATTAACATATGTCAATGTTGTCTTTAGCAATGGCTTTTCTTCAGTATTATTGCCAAATCAATTATGCCCTGACTGCTCATTGAGAACACATACAAGCACTGAGGCAGTATTACAATGAGGAGAAAATGCAATATTTCTGGCTCCAAACAGCCTCTTTGTGCCTTAATGGATTATGACTGAAGCGCTACTAACAGCAACACATAATGAAGAAAAATGTCTGACAGAAGAGTGATACTGTGAAAACAAAAGAAAATGTATTAGCATACGGTTTCTGGATAGATTCCTGGTTTTGATCGAAGCGCGGAGTCCTCCAGTTAGCACTGGCAACCATCATGGAGAGTTAAACCCATCAGGGCTCTCCAGCTCTGGTCCTGAAGGCTGGAAACCTGCAGGTTTTAGATGTCTCCCTGCTCCAACACATCTTTTTTAAATAAAATCACTCTCCTCAACAGCTTTTTGTCAAGTTCTGTCATCAATCTGATTCATGTGCTGCAGCAGATGATAATCTTAAAAGCAGGAATGCAGCTCTTGAAGATCAAGTTTGGATACCTCAGTCTGTCCAACACGGACAAATTGGAAGAAATGACTGACATAAAGAGGTCCTGTCAGTGGGTAGAGAAGGTTGGTCTGGGAGAGAGAGCTCACTGATCCTGGCTACACAAAAGCAGGCAGAAGACAGGACCTTACCTATAGCCAACAAGGAACTTCTTAAAATTCATGTCCAGGCTGGATCATCAAATTTCGACCACTTCTGGCATGTCCAACACTTGCCGTAATCCATGTCCACGCCAACAAATAGCATCTGCACCACATGTAGCCCATAAAACACTTGCCATAAGTTCAAGTTCAAGTTTATTTATATGGCACATTTTTACAGCAGCAGCTGCCCAAAGTGCTGAACAATAAAACAACAATCCACAATTTAACACTGCACAGTGAAAAAAAATAAATTAAATCTGGAATAAAAACAAGAAACTAGAATAAAAGTAAAGTTAAAATACAGAAAAGAAAAGTTCTGGTATTATGAAATGCCCGTGCAAAAAAGTGGGTTTTGAGGACAGACTTAAAATCAGAGACGGATAGGGCAGCTCTGATGTGATGGGGAAGGCTATTCCACACGTTAGGAGCAGCAACAGAAGAAGCTCTGTCACCCCTGGATTTAAGTCTGACAAATGGGACCATGAGTAAGAGTTGTGAAGAGGACCTCAGAGTCCTGGCTGGAGCATGCTGGTGTAACAACTCTGACAAGTATGACGGAGCCAAACCATTTAAGGCTTTAAAAACACAAATGCCATAAGTTGCATCCTGTCCTACAAGTGAAGTCTGGACTACATCCGCCCCACACAAGACTTGCCTGTGCCATAACTGAGCCATAAATGCCAAAAGTAATTTAGACTGAGGCACATTTATGCTCCCTTTATGTACACAGTTAGGCATGTCCATTTCAAACATTAATGTCGTTATACCTTTATAATCCCCTTATGTTAGCACAATTATAGGCGAATGTAATCACCAGATGCCAGAGCAGAGTTCAGGTCCAACTTCCAGTGTCAGTTTTTAAACATGTTGATGGTGAAGGAGATCGTGGAAATGTGAGATTTCAGAAAGAAACATAAAGTCAGACATCCCATACAACAGTAGTAATCTGCTCAACCACAGTTTCCAGCACCGTGGTAACACTCTATCACGGCAAGCATTGGTGAAAGTGACCAAAATATGTACATAAGAGATGCGGAAGACGAGTGAAAGGTTCCGTATCCATTTTTAGGGCATAAATCGTCTATCAGGCCCACATGAGTCTAACTGGGTAGGTGTACTATAGCTGTGAGACAGTCAAACTCAGTAGCAGGCTGTGAAAGGCATGCAGCAAAGGCGCACACATAGCCAGGCAGCTGGAACAGCATACAGGAATATCTGGAGAGGGAAAAATACCCATCCTGTGGGACTTCCAGAGTGATAAACCAGTCACGGCTAACCAAACAAAAAAGGAAGTAATGATAGATGTCATGACTCGAATAACAACTTTATCAATAAGAGCAGAGGTTGGAAAAGTTCATGGGATGAAGTTGGATGTTGAAAAGATGTGGGGAGTTGAGGCAACTGTGGTGCCAATGGTGACTGTGACCACCCTGGTAAAAGACCTGCGCTTGAAAGATTGACATACAGAAAATAATAAACTCATATTAATTTGAATCAAAATTCCCTTTAACACATAAATCAAGCAAAATAAAAACTGCAAAATATCAACATGTTGAAGATAACTTTTTTAAAAGAAGACATCTCTTTACAAGTTCTTTGCAGCAATGCCAGCAGTTTCACACATGAACATCTATATTATATGTTTTTCTGGTGTCCGTTTGGTTTATATAGACATAAATAGCAGGTGGATTCAACATCCTGCTTGAATTTATATTATCATGTTCCACCGTAGCAGGTAGCATTACTTCCTCTAGCTGCTGTCAAGGACTGTAGAAGCACCACAGCCATTTGCCACTACAACAGCTTTTTATCGCTGACATCTCTGTCAGCTAAGAAGTTAGCACAAACCAAGCCTGTCAAATATAGATGCAGGAATTCATATCCAGCTGGGTGATGGTTCAGACAGTGAAAAAAATAAACTCCATATTGTTCACCACTCCAAATGGAGAAACTGAGCTGGTTTAAGCTTTGCAAGGTTGGCAGATCTTAGTTGTTCATTTTACCGCATCATGAAAAGCTTGAATTCATGTCATGAGTTGATCTCGAGCTAATGAGGAAAATAACTCTGGGGCCTGTAAATATTCCAGAAAAACTCTAAAGGTCGCACAGACAGTGGAGGAGGACATGGTTGGTAAAGATTTGATTAAACTTTGACTCACTGCATTTGTGCTTGAGACCTTTTGGGGTCTTTTGGCCTTCACATGACCAGCCAGTCTCTGTGAAAATGGCATTCAGTGGTCAGTTTCATTTGCTTACTGCTCAAAAGGACTTATTCAAATATAACCCGAAATCTGTACACATTAAAAATCAAAGAAAAACGTGAGATTACACGTGATCTGAACATCTATTCTGAGCCTTTTTCTATGATGAATCTCAATATCTCAGAAATAACTGTTTTAGACGCTAGTTTTTGTCATTGTGCATCGTATCTTTTGCCTTTCATAAAACAGAATTCAGGTGTTTTCATCAGAAAGCAAACAGTATTCAATTCCTGTGATGCCTGTCTACCATCACATTCACAGGTAATAGACAATAGAATTCAGTCAATGAATAAACTGTTTATGAATGGATTTTTAGTTTTTGTCTGCAAGCTGCTGCCTCTAGGGCTACTTCTCCCTTCCATATCCTCTCCCCTAGCCATGAGTCCCCCCCTCACCTCTCTCCTTGCATCCGTCTGTTTCCCTTTCATCTGTTATTTTTAACCCTCAGGCATGCCTCATGTGTGACGCAGATGGGCACGCAATGCAGAAACAGTAAACTAAAGAGGAAAAAAGGGTCTCGCCTGCAAAGGGATAGAGAGCAAGACAGTGACTGATGAAAAGCGGAAACACAGATGGACACAGGGGGTCTTATTAGGAAGACAAGGACTGAGAAAGTTCAGTTAAACAGCGGATGTGAGGAGGTGAGACTGTGAGATAGATAAAAGAAAGCCATTAATGTATTCTTTCTCTGTTTTACAGATAATTACCACCTTAACTATTTCTTAAAACTTTTCACTTGTTGGACATCTCCGGCGCACCTGTCAGGAACATCATTTCATCCTCTCCTGGTTTAAACAATGTTCAGCACCTACCAAACATAATCTGCACTGTGTTATTCCCACTTCTTCCCTCTGGATCTTTACGCCATCTATCTTCCTGAAAGCTCAACACACCCACTTGTTTGTCTAAGCAGAGAGAAGAGGAGTTACATATCAATCTTACGTCACTCAGCAGTCAGCCTCAGACTTTTCATAGAGGCAGTGAATGAGCATCAACACCACATGACGCACACCAACTGTCAGGCTGAAGTATTTATGTGCTTCTATGTCTTTGCACTGGGGTGCAAATATGTGGAAACATATTAATAAATTATTAAGATGTATGGCTGCATAACAGGTCTGGACATTCAGCAGCTTCAAGGATCACACAGGCCAGAGGATATTAAAAAGCTTTTCCTGCCCATTAGTCCTCTAAAATCGATTAATTCTCGATCATGTTACTCATATTTGGAAAATAAGGCTAAAACTGTAACGACCTACCCACTCAACGTATGTGTTCAAGCTGTTCCCAAATTTATATACAAAAACTACTGAATGTAGCAATGATAGCTTTCAGATTGCAGCCAAATATAGGGATTAATGAGGCTGCACGTAGGATTGTAATTTCAAATATCACAGTAAAATTAGTACTGATGACACATTTCATTGCAAGGAAATAATGTATTAATTTGACAGCAGGACACAAAGCAGAGCATTGCCTGTAGCTCTGACTAAACTTATTACGCTGGCTGAGAAATTATTGCAGTGCAACTGATGGGAAGGATAATGGCTTCATTGTTATAAATGGAGGACAATTCTAACTTTTTTTTTTTTTCACAAGTTCTTGCATTGATGAAGAAAAAGATCTTGACTTGCAGTGGTAAGGTAACCAACAAAGAGTGATGGTCATCTAGCTCGTCAGTCAGACATTTAGGGCCATTTGAATGGGTAGATGACAAATGCTTGTTAATTTCCAAAAGATTAAGAGGCAAGGGATTTGTTGAATGGAAAGATGAGGTCAACGAGATAAAATGGGAGAGGGCCCGAATCTATAGACATTAAAATCTGGTTATTTAATATAATCACCTAATTAATTGGTTAATTAGGTGATTATAATTGGGTAATTATTGGTTAATAATTGTTTCCTTATGAAATGAAATGAATGAAATGAAATGGAAAAATTTAAAATAAAATAAAATAAATATAATAAATAAATGAATAAACAAATAAATATATAATAAATAAATTTATCTAGGCTATTATGAATTGGCTTTCATTATGTTTTGTTTTGTTTTTTTCCTGTCTGTAAAGTGTCTGGAGATGGCATTGCCGTGATTTGACGTGATATGAATGAAGTTGAATTGAACTGATTATGAGACCAGCTGAAGCAAACCTGTTAGCAGTCAGCCTTAAATCAGTCAACTGCCTAGCAACTCTGCACCACTTCAGCCAACTCCACAGCAAGGTTGTAACTCCAAACACACAACGAACATGCTCCCCAGTGAGCAGCAGTTTTTCTGTCAGGAATTTTGGACAAATTTATTGTCTCACCTGGAGACTGGCCTGTTTCCTTCCAGTCCCCAACGGAGCCTGTCAGAGTCAGGGTCAGCACATTAATGGTAATTTTGTAGAGACTTTTTTTTTACACCGGTCATTTGTTATTTATCTGTCTGAAAGTCCTGCTTTTCTAACAATCTGTCACAAACATATTGAGTTCTCCTTGTTTAATTTTTACACACCAGTTTGGTTAGACACATGGCTGTAGCTGCCATTTGCGAGGTCTGGACCTCAATATCTTTCCACTGTGTAAAAAAATCTATGCTTATTTTTATTTTATGTCTTTTAAATATTTTATGTATTCTTGCAGCGTTTTTGCCTGTAACTATGGTTTTTAAAATGCTTATAGAAAAGTTTGACTTGGTTTTGGAGCTTCGTGGTTATCAGATAATACAAATCAGCAAGTGATGTGCAAGTTAATACTGAATCCTTCCGTTCCAAGTATTTATATTTTACAAGTGATTCTCAAGCTACTTCTCCTTCTTAATAATAAATATTAATATGAGCAATACTCACTGCTTAATGATCAATCAGTCTGAATTGCTGGCAGGTGTGGAGATATTTCAGCTCTACAAACAGCAAAAAATATACAGCTTGATGTGTGGGAAGACCATAAACGTCCCTCAAACATATTAGAATCAAAGCATAAAAGCATTGTGGATAAAGTTATAATGAGGTGACCTTAAAAACAGGAGCAAGACAGGTGCAGCTATAGGACAACACAGACGTCACTATGGTGGTGTCCTTTGGTGCTTCATGATGGCACTGTCCTACCAGCTATGACCAAGGTGCTATCCAGGTAATATCACGTAAAAAGAGAAAAATCTGGAGCTGTAGGAGACGTTCAACACTGTGTTTGATATTTAAAAAAGTAATTTTCATCTGTGGGCCAGGTTCAGGTTTTTGTGCTGTCAACAGCAGTAGTTAAAACTAAGTCTTCCCATTTTGTTTCAATGTGCAGTGATAAATATGATTATCAATCAAAGAATCAATCAAAGATACGTAATTCATTCCCGAGGGAAAATTCAAGGTTCATGCCAGCTCGTCCAAGGTTTTACATACAGACATGTAACATTAATGACAAATTTACAGAACCAAACTGGAGCTTAGGCCCCGCAGCCAGCCGCCTTATTACAGATAAGAACAGCGATACATTAGAATCATAGCAGGGTCGAAGGAGAAAAACATGTAACTGAACCGCGCCACTAGATGACGCAGTCTGGAGAGACAGGGATTATTATATAAATATGGAAATAAGTAAATACTTCAACGAAAAGAATAGGTTCAGATTTCAATGATCAGTTAGTATGGACATGGTAATGCTCCTGAGATCATTTCAACGGGCCGAGATGAGGTCTAGCTTGTCTGTAGAGGAGATGATTCCATAGACCATTTTACTATATGGTATCCATTACTGTGAATAAAAACAGTTAGTGGGAGCTTAAAATTAAAAAAAGAAAGATAAAATACAATGTCCACCTCAGTTACATAACTGATGGTTAACTGAAGATGTAAAAAAGGCAGGCTAGCTAGGAAGCTAGCAAGCTAGCTAGTTACCTAGCCTGATAGATAGATAGATAGATAGATAGATAGATAGATAGATAGATAGATAGATAGATAGATAGATAGATAGATAGATAGATAGATAGATAGATAGCTGTAGATAGCTTTAGTTTGAATTTTTGTGATAGATTTTAAAAGAGATGAGGATGAGACAGGAAGATTGGGGAAGACAAAAAGAAAAGTACAGGATAGAGAGAGAAAGGAGACAAAAGACGTCAAAGAGGGTGTGCTTTGTGTGAAACATAAGTTGTTAATATTAAAATACTGTGGTCCTTGATTTTGGTCTCTAAAGATGTGTGGGTGGTGGACCACAGTATTTCTTAAAGCCCTGGATGCGTCCCGGTTAGAGGTTGTGTTATTTTCTTTCTTCCTCTGGGGATTTAATTTACTCTGACCTTATTAGCCTCTAAAATCCTATTTCAGTCTACTCTACTGGACATATCACTACATTACAAAGAAAAAGGAGGACAATGTTAAAAAATCGAAGTTGGCAAAGTAATTTCACATCTAAATCCTTCAATATACAGTTTCCCTTACATTATTTCATGCTAGTTTTACCGGTAGACCTCAACAGCCTTTTTAACTGGTTTGTCTTGGCAAATTAGTCCTAAAGCCCAACCTGAAAAGTATTATGCATTGCACATTCAAAGTAGAAGTCCAGTTAAAACAATAACTGCTGATTTGTTTTTATGTCTTCAGCACAAAACAAAGAGATTTTGAGCATCACAACAAGGTTAAAGCCTATATGTAAGGGGTTACTTTCAAAAGACATGCCAAAAGCATGTATGAATTATATACAGATTTCTGTGGATTTCTAACTCTTATTATGATGTTTTTTGTTCATTGATTATTGTCTTTATTGTTTGCCTTTCTTTCTCATAGTCAGTCAGTCAGTGTTTGTTTTTAATACGGATTGTAAAACATTTACATTTGGTGAAAGTTTATTCTTCACTGGCAATTTGTTCCACTTGTTTCCGGCATAATAAGATAAATGCTGCTTCTTCATGTTTAGTCTGGACTCTGACCTGATCTGTGCCCTTATATCTAAGGAGCCCTGTTCTATACTATCAGAAGGGATTTAATATTTATCCTCTGACTGACTGGAAACCAGTCAGATATGTTCAGATAATCCCGTTCTGGTTAAGAATGTAGCAGCAGCATCTGCATTATCTGCAGATGTGTACTACTGTCTTTGGGAAGTAAAAACCAAAAAAAAATCTGTTTGTTTCTAAAGCCCATTAAACACCAGCTATGGCTATGCAAAGTGCTGTTCAATATATCAAATAGCAGCAAAAAACACATGAAAAACAAATAAAATGAATAAAATATAAAAATAAAATAAAGTCAGAAATTAAATGAAAGACTCAATACGAACAAATAAACAAAATAAAGGCAAATAGAAGAAAATAAAATCCATTCTCAGGTGAGTTAAAAGTCAATAAGTATAAATGAATCCTAAGATGAGTTTTGGACAGTGAGAAAATGTCCTTATAGTAAGTAACCAGAAGTACACCTAGAGGTGATGAGTTTCTCCTGGTCTCTCTGGCAGATCCAACATGAAATTCTGTTGATGTTTTATGAGTTGATGAAAAGTTCGTTTGGTGACAGGTTCGATGTAGCTACTGAGTGTCAGATCTGAGTCTATCAGATATGAGGCCATCAACACTTCAAGGTTGCGAAGTTGCATGACTGTTGGTGTGTGTGTGTGTGTGTGTGTGTGTGTGTGTGTGATTTGGGGGGGTCTGATGCCAGCGGAGCATGGCTGTTGCCCTGGGGTGCGGCCTGGCTGCCGCTAGGTAGCAGTCTAGGGGTCCTGGCTCTCCTTTGGCATGGGCTGGGCCCTCAACCTATGGGGGAGGGGGGTTGCCTTTGGGCTCCTGGGGCCCTGGGCTTGCACTCAGTCTGCCCTGGGCGGCCAGTGTCTGGTGAGGCCGGGCTTTGCCGATCTGGACCCGCTGTGGCCTGTTCCCCCTAGACTCCGGTGGAGTCTGGCTGGGGCCCTCTGCCACCTCTTAGGTGGCTGCGTGGTTGGCTTGGGGGTGGGATGGTCAGGGTCTCTGCTTGCAGGTAGCTGCTGGTTGCCCGGGTCTCGGGGTCCTCCTGGCCTGCCTCTTGCCTTGTGTGGGCAGGCTCATATTGGCATGATCCCTCTTTTCTGAACACTCTTTTTCACTCTGTATGTTCTGCATGTGACCCAGTCACTGAGTCGTCCTGCAGGTTGATTTACTAACAGCAGCTAGTTTTCTTTATGGGTTTCTGGTTTTTATTTAACTTGTTAGTTTATGGTGCTCCTGACAGTTGTTGGCTTTGCCTTCCCACAGGGGATCACAAATCTATGGTTGGCTTATATGAGTTTATGTGTATGTACATGCGTATGTGTAGGTATATGTATATGCGTATGTATGTGAATATGTATGTGTGTTACATACATGTAAGTATGTTACCTAACCAATCCAAACGTTTAGAACCACAATGTTGCTGTTCATTTTTTGTATTTCGTAAGCTTCTTTTCCCGGCTCCCCTCCTCCCCCTCCCACAGCGCATACCTGATAGCCACACCCTGTATATAAATAGCGTGTTAGGATGAAAATACAAAGTAGTGAAGAAGAAACTCTGAAGACAAATATGGCTGAGAAAATTCAGGAAGGATTTCCCTGACATGGCTCGGTTTATTTGTCTCCTCCCAGTAAACACCCGAGAAGGAGAAAATTGTTGGTGGAAAAAAGCTGTGAATAAAAAAGCCTTGGATCACTCAAGGGTTGTGGAAATTTCATTTTTCTTGCTTTAGGTACTCATTTATTTCATAATCCTTAGCATATATTCCTTTCTGATCATTGCTTTGTAGGCTTTCTGAAGAGGTCACAATGAACTTAAAAACTAAAGGTTAGTTACACAGTGTTTGCTTATTTACACGTACTGACGTAGATAATGTGTGGAGGCCCTGAGATGTCTGCATCCAGTCATCTGGACAACTAGGGAGTCAGGTACCATGGCCATTAGGGAAATTATAACTTAGTGGTCAGTTCGACCCAACCTTTAAAATAACAACAGGCTATTCTTTGTTTAGAATAACATAGATATATGACATGTAATTGACGTCCCGAGGCGAAGGCTTAAAAGGTAGTTTTAAGTCGGACCTCTGACCTCTCAAGTCAGACCTCTGAACTGTCTCTCCAAATTGCATTTTATACTAATTTGATAATTTCTTAATCTAACCTAACACGTTAGGTTAATTGGTTACTCTACATTGCCCCTAGGAGTGAGTGTGAACGTGAGTGGTTGTTTGTCTCTGTGTGGTCCTGTGATGGACTGGTAAACTGTCCAGGGTGTACCCTGCCTTTCACCCAAAGACTGCTGGGATTGGCTCCAGCTTCCCCGTGACCCTTCATCAGATTAAGCAGTTAGGATAATGAATGAAGGAATTGTTCATTTCTTAAATCTGTTTAATAAACCTTGTAATCTTTTCACTTCTGAACCAGACTCCTCACCACTTTTTCCACAACACAAGGAGCAAAACCAGAAGTGCAGGAGCCAAGACAGGGTGCCACTTTGAAATCTTGCTGGCTCCCCAACATTACCTACCCCAGCTTTAAATGGTAGACAAGACAAAAAAAAAAAAAAGAAAAAGAAAAAAAAAAAACACTGTGAGATAGGGCCATTTTTAACACTATAGTGCACGTAACTCCAATGAAAATGGTCAGAGCACTCAGGAAAAAAAACAGTACAAGCATCCAACACGTAAAAAAATACTGAAGACTGATCCAGATAAAAGAATAATTCCGGATACTATGATCCAAAATATAAAAAAATAGGAGGTCTTTGAAATTTTCATCATAGGAAGAGAACAAATGATTGCAAAATGTGGAGAGCTGTGGCCCTTTGGTGAAAAAGGATGATCTTTAAAGAGAAACCAATAACATTATATTAAGCTGGGATTTCTCAGGATAGTCTGTTAAAACAGAAAGTAACATTAGTAAAATGTTACAAATAGATCTGCAGTTTTTGTTAGACTTAATATACCAATGATCGCCACCATGCTCCTGTACGCAATGTAATCACAACGTAAAGAGACAGTTTCCTCATACAGACTAATATTAAATTAATCCAGAGACAGCGCAGGAGCAAGTGACAGTTTATTTAGTCATTTAGGTCCCGTTTCCCCCAATTGGTCTGACTCAGTTAACCTGGATCTCTGTTTCAACAGAGATCCAAGCATACCCTCATGGACAAGCTGCATATCAGCTGGATAGTAATAGATGCTTCAGTTACGATATAGTGTGATGTCAATACAGTATAAGAGATTTATTTAATTATCACAAAGAAGAAAGCAGCTCAGACACAAAGAAGGAACATTTTTTCTTTTTCTTTGCACAAGGCTTAAACAAAAAATATATTTAAATGGGGAGCTGTTGCCACTTTGTTTTTAGTGCCAAGTCCTCAAGAAAATTGCATTTTTTCAGTCAATCGACGGATTGCAGTGTGATGTTGTTGTGATTTTTGTTATCTGTGCTGTTTTTTACATCACCTGTAATGCTTCTGATATTTTATGTAAAGCACTTTGAATTGTTTATGTACTAAATGTGCTGTACAAATAAACTTGCATTGAGTTGTCAAATTCCACCCTTCTGCGTCAGACCGGTATAATAAGCAACCCAGTGGAAGCGTCCCACAAAGTTGGACCAGTTAGATTGGATATTCTGGTATCCTTCCTGGTTTTTGCCTATGGAAACACAAACCCATTGGTGAAATGAGAGTTTTATATAACAGAAATAATGGGAGCAGAGATGAACAAATCAACAACAACAGGACTACAATGCTAAATTAATACCCTACTAAACAATAGCTGGTTAATTTTCCTTTATGTTTAAAACTCAACTCAGCACTTTTACATGCCAGCAAATGTTTCGACATATCACATTAGGGATAACTACACCCCACTTTGCCTATTTCACCTACTGTCCATAATTTCATCCCACTCTTTAGGTACCTGCAAATACATGACGCTGCAGCAAAGTCTCATGTTTTTCTTTCCGGAAAGTGGGTTGCACTGCTGGCCAAGCCTGAATTAGTTTATCTGTCAGCCCATAATGACAAGGCCTGCAACTTACCCAAACACAGCCCCAAAAACTAACAGCACTGCAAGATATATTCATAATGTTGCAAGTAGCAGAAACTCCAGAGAGCTGTTTTGCAATTGGATGTAGGATTTCCTGGTTGTCTTGGCTGAATTTATCCTTAAATACACAAAAGCAATAATACATCATTTACTAGAGAAATGATTCTGTGCAGTTAGCCGCTCCAGACCAGACTCACAGCTGGGAGAATGCTGGAGTTGTTCACCACCCCAGTCGAGTCAGTGATGGCATTTTGTGCTGTTAAATATTTTACTTCAGTCTTATGTTCTTTGTTCTTTTTTGATTATGTGACAATTAAATAAAGTATCCATAAACACAAATTACTATTAAATTAAGTGTTGTAACAGCAATGTGCATTATCAGTGATTTAATGAGAACATCTAACATTTGTTTAAAGGTTTAACATGAGTGTCATGAATTTTCTGACATATATACGTGGATTACCTTTCTCGGGAAAATGGAAATTTCCAGCCAGTGTGTCAGAAAGTCCAACTGTTATTTTGAGTAAATAAAAGCAGCTTGTTGAGAGAACTAAATGTACTGGCATTACTTAAAAGTAAGGATCGTTAAATGTATGACCTATTTTAAGTGTGCTTATGTATTCGGTTTGTCATAGTTTGCCAAGCCTGTTCTCTCCCTTTCATCACTGAAGCCCTATTTCCAGTTTTAGATTTTATAGGATTTAATTCTTCGCAAGCCTCCATTATTAGTTGTCACTCACCTGAAAAGAAGTAAGACGCCTGTAAATTTTACACGTCATCATTAGTAAATCTGTGATTAACTTTGTGGTCTTTTGACAGCCATGAATACACATTTATACTTAATCCTGGCTTGACTTAATTGCTTAATGAAACCGTACTAATCAGGATGCATTGACAAGGCTTGGTCGAGCCTTTTTTCTTATCAGGAAAAACTGAATTCTGTCTTTGTGAAACCCCGTCGTAGGTTGTCTGTAGTTGCTAACTGGTCAGCTCTCTTTAGCATGCACGAGGAGGACTGCATATTCAGCTGTTGTAATGCTATTACTGATTGGTAAAAAGTCAAGAACTACTCATCTAAAAGTTTCTACATTGAATTTATATACAGAAACTTCTATTACCCTGCTGCAGAGGTTGCCGAAGTAAAGAGACATGTACTGAATGCATAAACACCCAACATCATGCACCCCTTTCCCCTTTCCACTGATCAAAGACTTTCTCTGACGTTGAGATGGGCAGATTCCCTAAGGTCAGAGCTCTAATCTTCAATAAGTATTCATCATCACTTCTCTTTCATTTTTATAAAGGATGAAATTCTGTCTGAATGCGGATGTAACTATGCTGATTTTATTCAATCACACCTGACAAACCTAGACTGAAAAAAATCCCCTTGACAATAAATCCAATTAAATTATCCTCCTTGAAGGCCTCCTAAGTGAATGAGCTGGTGCAACTCGTTTCTTCTACCGAAAAAAGAAATCACTGTCATTGTTAGTCTGCACACGGCCAGGCATATGAAGACCGCACCCTTCTGGGAGAAGAAATGGGATGGAGATAGAAGTTGACAAAGACTGTTTGAGAACACACAAAATCTTGTCAATCAAGTCCTGATTGTCGTATCTGAATGGCCACCTGTCTAAGCAGCCAGTCAGACAAGATGCTAAATCCTCACACAGGGTGGTGGTGTGGACTTGAACGTGACAAGGAGGATATTGAGTAAATATGTGTGTAATGGTGTTTGTTTTTCCCATTTCTTCTCATTCATTCTCTGCCAACTCTTTATTTAGCAGGACTTCACCCCAAGGAATCATTAAGCTTCTTGAAACTCTCCCATAATGCCCTGCTGCTCAGACAGTCCCAATGCACAGAGTGACGAAGCTGGGCTGGAAATAAGAGTAGCAGCATGTGTGTGTGTGTGTGTGTGTGTGTGTGTGTGTGTGTGTGTGTGTGTGTGTGTGTGTGTGTGTGTGTGTGCTCTGGTCTACTCACATACAAAACCTCCATATGTGTGTGTCGGTCTGACGTCAATACTCCTCCAATCTATATTTAACTACCACAGTGAGGAAGTCTCACAGCACCTTGTAGGTGTCTTATAAGAATGTATTTTTAGACTGAAACTAAACTGGGTGCTGTTTTGACAGGTGATGTGTGCTATGTCTCTGCAAGTTTGTGGTAAGGAAAAGCGGGTTTATTCCTGGAGAGAGACAACAAGGGAATTTTTTCTGGGATGTGGCAAAGCGTTTCAAGTAGGACTGATGAAAAAATTATGAAGAAAGTTACTGAAATAGCACAGCATTTTACAGCCTTATAACATAAACTTACAGTATAAGACTTTTATCCAACACAACCCTGAGTCTGAGTTTTTCTTTGTCAAGTTTTAAATAATTAGAGATATTTCTGTGCAGTTACAACAAATTAAGATCAGAAAAATGAATAGATCAAGCCAACATGTACTTGTAGCCCCAGCTGAAACCCAGTCAGAACTCGCTTGAAACCTATATGAACAAACACAGGCGAGGCTATCATGAAAAATGCGGATAAACCCACATGGAACACTTATCTGCAACCCACATTTAACCTTTATGGGCGCCATATGGACATGCAGGGAGGGGACTAATATAAAATAAGTAAGTAAGATCATAGGAACTGTTCCTTCGAGTGGCAAAATATATATTTACATTTTCTCTTCTAGAAAACCTTTTTCTAACATTTTTTTCTCTTTTTTTTTTTTTTTTTTTTGTAGTTTCTGTTTATTTTGCCATTCCCACATCTCAGCATGGTGACAACTGTTATAAAAGAGCAGTGGGACCAATGTTTGTGGCTTTTACTTATGTAAAAATTTAATTTAAAAAACCATGTTGGTTAGATTAAAAAGTTGTTATTTTATCACTGAACAGTGTATAAACACTGGTGATTTTTTAATACAGCACACATGGAAAGCAGGTAAATATGACGGTTGGGGCTTTAAGAAGATTTCTGCTTTTTGGAGTTTTAGGGATTTATTACAATGATATTTACTGAAAAGTGGACAGTACAGGAGCAAAAAGCATCAACTAGCAACTGCAAATACTGTGAAATGCATCAGTATTGTACCTATATTGTACCTAAGCAGAGTAAAGACTGGGGGCCTGATCTACTAAAGGTACAAATACATGTGGAAAGTCACTACACACACAAAAAAAAAAAAAAACAACACTACACTGTCCAGTAAAAATGTTTTTTTTTTCTACTTTTGTTTGTTAAATAAAGATTAAAATGATGTTACAGATTCAACAGATTTAATTGTTTATTGCATTTTAGAAAAATTCTCTAAGTTTATAGAACTGGGATTTGTACTGAGTTGCTTTATACTACTGTCAATTATTTGTCTTCACAGCCAATAAATAGGCTGATAAAGACAGCAGCATGGGGTGATTATTATTATTATTATTATTATTATTATTATTATTATTATTATTATTATTATTATTATTATTTGATAGCACAAATGTGATAAGTTATAGTCAGAAACTGATGATTGCAGTGCATATTTATCACCCCAGCATCTGTCAGTGCTCTCTGTTATGACAGGGATGCCATGCAGAGAGAACAAAAACTGTTTCCAACTCACAGAGCTTTGTTGTTGCAGCTGGAATAAAAAAGCTGCACCACTGGGAAATTCTTCCAACAATGACCCAAAATGAGACAGCAAGTTCATTTGAAATGCAAAAGCGGTTAATTATTAATGAAAAGACTTTGACGCAGAGAATCAAACCTCAGCTGAATCAAAGCTCAGCTCAGTATTAAAACTACTTCCAACAGAATTGTGAGATGTGTGTCTGAAGGTTTCTTCCTGAACACACTTTATATTTGTCCTTATCAGTATTACTCAGCTTAATACAAATTCTTATTTTATCTCATTATTTAGCCAGGAAAAATGCTCTTTGGTTGCCCAAAACTCCAATCATGATGAGGTATCCAACCAGTGGTGTTTCTGAGAAGTCCCTCATCAGGAATTTTCAGAACATTTTCTTCCTCTGCCCTATTTTAGCTGTTCCCATCAGGCCAACAACCTGCTTAAACATTAAAGCAGGTTGTAAACATTAAATCATTTATACTGATTTAAATGTATGGAATTACTTGCAGCGATGATGGGGATTGGGGTGGGAATTTGGCTACATAATTTGATCATTTTCTTAGTTTTAAAATTTGATCAAACTTACTGTATAAAAACTTAAACATAGGCTGACAAACATCCGTGAAATTTGTGAAACTCCATGTTGTGGCTGCATTGTCATTTGGGACTGAAGAGAACTTATAGTTACTTTCAGTGAGTATAATTCCTGCAGGGCTGCATGTGGCGTAGTGGTTAGCACTGTGGCCTCACAGCAAGAAGGTTACTGGTTTCAGCCTTGGCTGGGGGAGGTTTGAACAGTGGTCTTTCTTTCTAGAGTTTGCATGTTGGTTGGTTGCTCTAAATTGTCCCTGGGAGTAGGTATGAATGGTTGTTTGTCTGTCTGTGTTGGTCCTGCAATGGACTGGCAACCTGTCCAAGGTGTTTCCAGCCTCTCACCTGATGATTTCTGGGAGAGGCACCAGTTTCCCATGACTCTAAATTGGACTAAGTGGTTAATAAATGGATGGAGAATTCCTCCAAAAGCGGGACTTTCATCATTAGAAGAGAAGGTTTTAAGATGCACTTTGGAACTCCTGTAGATTTTCCCAGAGAGGCGCCCCCTTCTTGTGTCCTATCTAAGCTCTCTCCAGGCAGTAAACATGTGTTATTCGTTGATGCTTGGTTTATCTCCTGTTCTTTCTTTTTCTCCCTTTCTCAGTTTGTATCTTCCTACGATTCTTCGCTGAATCAGCCAAGGTATCAGCAGAAAACCGCTTGCTGCTAGTGACGGGGTGCAATCAAATGAGTCAGATGCACTACTTCAAGAATGGAAAGTTGCATAGTGCATCTTTGACACTGATGGCTCTTGACTGAGCTGCTGTGTAAACTATATTAGTTTGTGTAAGTAATTGCCTCTACCAGGTTGCAAAGCCAAAGTACAAGAGACTTTACACTGTTATGGCAATAATATGAGTCTAGTGAACCACCAATATCTTGTCCAACACCACTGACATCTAAACAAAAGGAGTTTTGTCCATATTTGTAACATTTACCAAGAGGAAATGGAGAACAATCTGAAGTTTTCTTTGTAAAATTACACACTGTGTTTGTTTCTTGGTTACTCAGGAATAATTGTGATTTTGTTAAATGTAGCAAACAGAAGGATTAGAGTATTTGATCAGCTCTGATTAACTATCACAAAGTCCTCAAAGATGTTGCTATGCATCAGTTAGATTGCATTGAAACGAGGCAAAAGTGAAAAGCACAGAAACTGTTGCACTGCAAAGCTAATCTTTGTTCAGTAATTTTATCTCTTTCCCACAATAACAACGACACGCCAACACAAGTAGCCATTACTTCAAAATGTTCCACATATTTCTGAGTCTGCCTCCAAGTGGCAGCAAAATGTGAAAACATGTATTCATATTTGTGTGAAGCATCAATAAACAGCCTCTGAACTGTGTTGAAAGTAACAGTAATAAACTTTCCAGACTTTAAACTCTGAGAAACTGCACTTCACACCTGTTTTATTGTTGATAATTACAAAAAAAGAAAACTTTAAAACCCAACAGAAGCTACAGATAACAGCATATGCAGATTTTGCACCCATACGAAATCGTTCATTCTTTTCATAAGTATCTTAGACAAATGTGCTTCAATTTACCTTCACCTATTAAAATCAAAGTAAAAACCAATACAACAGCAGCAGGAAGATCTCCAAAGCTTTGTAAATAAAAGCAAAGCAACTGATAACAGAAGTATTATGGAGGCTGTCTGGGTGCACGTTTGTCTGATGCACACTTAAATAAAGTTGAACCATGAAGATTTCGAAATGTGAAATTGCAGAGGTTTGTGTTTGATTGCATCAGACGGTGCAGGTATTTGACTTGTTACACTTTTTCTTTCTTATTTTAATAAAACACCATGAACAGTGGCCTAAATCTTTATGTTTTGTACTATTGAAGGACATTAATTGAATTCAATTCAATTCATTGAACATTATTGAATTGAATTGAATTGAATTGAATTGAATTGAATTGAATTGAATTGAATTGAATTTAACTGAATTTAACTGAATTGAATACTGTCACTCATTAACACAACAGTACAGTATTGCAACAATAGGCTCAGGTGTGAATTTCTGGGACTGTATTAACTGAGTGATTATATGTGATCTATAAACAAGGAAATACAAAATAATATGATGATATAAGGAACATTCTTTCTAGCAAATAACCACAAAGTAGAAATTAATGTGTTACAATGTAACTACACATCAGTATATTATCTGCTTATGTGTTAAACATGTGTCATCTACTCATTTTCTATTCAAATTGTGCATCACTGTACCCAAGTAAATAAGCAATAACTCAACCCAACCTAATTTATAAAGCACTTTAACACAATCCCAGCTGCAACAAAGTGCTGAAAAGAAGTAATGCATTAAAAACGTGTCAAGTGAGATCTGAATAATATTAATCAAAGGAAGAAAGATAAAACAATAAAAGCAATCAAAAAAGTAATAGTAGTAAAAACACTTTAAAAAGTAATGTTTTTTCATGTTTACTAGAAACAGATGTACATAACTTTCCACCAAACCTGAGCATTAACTCGGATATAAGAGGTCGGGTAGCTTCATAGTATCAAGAAGCCACATAGTAAAGGGATGAACAGTTTTATGTAAACACATTAACCAAATAACACTGAAAGTCACAGAAAGATCCCGTTTAGACAGAAAAATTAGACAGTTTACTTTCAGGTCTTTACAGCCAGACACAACTGAAAACATCTGGTTGCCCAGAGGTCCACAGAATTTTACAGTGAGACATATTTCTTACTGCAGACACCACATGTCTACACGGTGTTGCTCCACTTATCTACACGGTGTAATGAGGTACCCTTGAGGACCCAGAGATTCAGCCACACACACAAACCAATGAAGATCTTGATAAAGATAAAGGTTTAATTGAACGGAGTAGGACAGGCTCCAGTCCAGCAGGGTTCATTGGCTTCTAAAGTGCTGTTGGAATATAAAGACATGGTTGTTAGACAGGCATGGGTCATAACAAGAGGCAGAGATCGGCTACTTATCCAGTGGAGAAAGCAAAAATCTGTGGTTGTTCAGAGCCGGGGTCCATGTTCAGGCAAAACACGGGGAGAGAAGGATCCCACAAGGGCAAGGCAAGACAAGATTAGTCCGGAGAACAAGACCAGGTCATGACAGGAATCTGGAGACGACACAGACTCAACATGAGACGCTCTGGTGATCATATGGCTGGGAAACAGGGGCGGGATTGAGGAGAGCAGGAAGCTCAGTTGGAGCAGATGAGCTTGATGAGATGGTGGAATTTCCAGCAGAGAAGTGGACATGACACACGGTAAATTAAGAAACAGGAAAATAGAGTAAGAAGTTGCGATGTTACATTTCAAATGCAGTAATACGTAAAGTAATCTCATTACAATCAAACAACAAGATACTAGAACTTTACTCTTTTTTTTTTCTTTTTTTTTTTTTTTTTTTGGTAACTGCTCCAACACTGATTGTTATTGCAATCTTTACCAGTATCCTTGTGTTGGTTCTAGAGCTGTCCGATATTATCAGCGTACCGATGTTACCGGCCGATATCAATATTAAAATGTAGTGTTGTAAATTATTGCTATAGGTTTTTACTTTTTTAATGACATTGCATTTGCACAATGTTGTATCTTGCCAGTTCACAGCTCGGGAGACATCATATGTGTTCAATCCAATCTCTTTATTATTCTCTCATTCCTGTACAGCCGCGTTTTACCCCCCCTGTAGGACCCCTCCCAACAGTCCGCCTAAGTGCCTGACTTAAAGACAACAGATCAACTTCATCTTGACCGCTTCAACGTAACATTATAACATCCTAACACCCAACGTGCACATATTATATATCCAACTCTTCAGCTAAGTCCCTTCTAACTCAAAATGACTAAATCTAAAAGGATTTTTGTTTGTTTGTTTGTTCGTTTGTTTGGCACAACTCACATTTCAAAAATATCAGTACTTGTTGATATTGATACTGGAAATTAAAAGTTGGAGAAAATTGATCTCTTGGATATCGGCCAATATCCAACATCTCTAGTGAGTTCCAGTAATCGACACTCTGGTCAACTGACTGGAGCAATAAAAAAAACAAAACTACTGGAAGGATGTTGTGCTTTTGTGTTCCATCATTTCTCGTCCACAAATGAATGATACTCTAATGCAGTTTACTGAAACTCAGTTTAATTAATTATGACGGAATCACTGAAGCCATTTAGAGGTTCTGTTCTATAAAAGTCTTGTCATCACATATGCAGACGTAATTCCCAAGATAACACCCATTAACCACAAGGCACACAGGGAGAGTTTATAAAAAACAATATTTGTTCTGAAGTTTAATTTTCTGCATTTTTTCTACATGAAAAGAAAGACTTAATGAATAATTTAGCACATTTTAGGAAAAAGCAGAAGAAAAAAAAAGGTAAATGCTAAAATGTTGGTGCAGCTGTTCTGATTCTTTACAGACCAGACTTGGTATCAATATTCTCTATGGTGGGAAAAACAAATAATGTATGAAATGGTTAATCACAAGAAGCCTTGAAACATAATGTAGGCCTAGATCATAAGCAGGGGTAGAGAGTGGGGGTTTTTTCTTACTCTTCTTTATTTGTAACGAATTGATTACCAAAGGCCAAATCATTTTCCATCTGTACAAATCAAAATTTGCTCAATACAGACACTAAACTGAAGAGAGATTTTATTTAAGACATGCTCTAAAATGTGAAATATGATAACTAGATTTACATGGACAAATATTTCACCTACCTGACTGAAATCAATCTGATCGGAAATTCCAGCTGCTGTGTTTGCATGGAAGCTACTTAAAGTGATCCGATTAGTTGTATTTATACACTCTCAAAAATAGAGGTACAAGATAAGGACATTTCTGTACCTATAGGTACATTTTAAAGAAATGTTCTCTCAAAAGTACAATACTGGTCTTTCAGTGACCAGAAGCACACCTTCAAAGTACGAAAAAGGGTTCAAAGTGACATAAAGTACAAATTTGTACCATTTCGACCATAAAGGTACCTGCAGCATTGAAAAATGTTTGTCGTGACAAAAACTAGTGTTAGCAGCAGTGCTATGATTTTAATGGAAAAAAAATTTTTAAAGTCACCTCAAAAGAAATGTATTGTTAATACCGGTTTAGACCCACAAAGGTGGAGAAAAAAAAACTATTGCAGCTGTAATGTTACAAACTAGAACAGAGTTGAGTGATGACAGTAGTACTACTAAACAGTCATTTACTACACCAGACAATGAAGGTCAGATGCTGCAAACTAAGTGTACGGCTGGTCAGTATTTTGAGTTTTTGAAGATTATTTCAAGATTAAAGATAATATTGTCATATTATGATAATATGATAATATTATATTATAGGAGAAGGGAGCCAGAGTTGCAGCGCTAAAAGGGTTTAATCCAGAAAATGGATTGGCAGAACTAACATGAGGAATGATTTAACTAATGAGACCAGGTGAGCTGATGAACAGGAACGCAAAACAGGAAACTAGACATAAATGAACGAGTAAAACTACAAACTAAACAAGAAAATAGACATAAAGGAACTAGGAAAACTACAAACTAAAACAGGAAACTAGACATAAAGGAACTAGGAAAACTACAAACTAAAACAGGAAACTAGACATAAAGGAACGAGAAAAACTACAAACTAAAACAGGAAAATAGACATAAAGGAACTAGGAAAACTACAAACTAAAACAGGAAACTAGACATAAAGGAACTAGGAAAACTACAAACTAAAACAGGAAACTAGACATAAAGAAACTAGAAAAACTACAAACTAAAAAAGGAAACTAGACATAAAGGAACTAGGAAAACTACAAACTAAACAGGAAACTACACATAAAGGAACTAGGAAGACTACAAACTAAAACAGGAAACTAGACATAAACGAACTAGGAAAACTACAAACTACGACAGAAAATTAGAAATAAAGGAACTAGGAAAACTACAAACTAAAACAGAAAAATTGACATAAAGGAACTAGGAAAACTACAAACTAAAACAGGAAACTAGACATAAAGGAACTAGTAAAACTACAAACTAAAACAGGAAAATAGACATAAACGAACTAGGACAACTACAAACTAAAACAGGAAACTAGACATAAAGGAACTAGGAAAACTACAAACTAAAACAGAAAATTAGACATAAAGGAACTAGTAAAACTACAAAGTAAACAGGAAACTAGACATAAACGAACTAGGAAAACTACAAACTAAAACAGAAAATTAGACATAAAGGAGCGAGGAAAACTACAAACTAAAACAGGAAACTAGACATAAACGAACTAGGAAAACTACACACTTCTACAGGCAAATAGACATAAACAAACTAGGAAAACTACAAACTAAAACAGGAAACTAGACATAAACAAACTAGGAAAACTACAAACTAAAACAGGAAACTAGACATAAACGAACTAGGAAAACTACAAACTAAAACAGGTAAATAGACATAAACGAACTAGGACAACTACAAACTAAAACAGGAAACTAGACATGAAGGAACTAGGAAAACTACAAACTAAAACAGGAAACTAGACATAAACGAACTAGGAAAACTACAAACTAAAACAGGAAACTAGACATAAACGAACTAGGAAAACTACAAACTAAAACAGGAAACTAGACATAAAGGAACTAGGAAAACTACAAACTAAAACAGAAAATTAGACATAAAGGAACTAGGAAAACTACAAACTAAAACAGAAAATTAGACATGAAGGAACTAGGAAAACTACAAACTAAAACAGGAAATTAGACATAAAGGAACTAGGAAAACTACAAACTAAAACAGAAAATTAGACATGAAGGAACTAGGAAAACTACAAACTAAAACAGGAAACTAGACATAAAAGAACGAGGAAAACTACAAACTAAAACAGAAAATTAGACATAAAGGAACGAGGAAAACTAGTAACTAAAACAGGAAACTAGACATAAACGAACTAGGAAAACTACAAACTAAAACAGGAAAATAGACATAAACGAACTAGGACAACTACAAACTAAAACAGGAAACTAGACATAAACGAACTAGGAAAACTACAAACTGAAACAGGAAACTAGACATAAACGAACTAGGAAAACTACAAACTAAAACAGGAAACTAGACATAAAGGAACTAGGAAAACTACAAACTAAAACAGAAAATTAGACATAAAGGAACTAGGAAAACTACAAACTAAAACAGGAAACTAGACATAAACGAACTAGGAAAACTACAAACTGAAAAAGGAAACTAGACATAAACGAACTAGGAAAACTACAAACTAAAACAGGAAACTAGACATAAAGGAACTAGGAAGACTACAAACTAAAACAGGAAACTAGACATAAAGGAACTAGGAAGACTACAAACTAAAACAGGAAACTAGACATAAAGGAACTAGGAAAACTACTAACTAAAACAGAAAATTAGACATAAAGGAACGAGGAAAACTACAAACTAAAACAGGAAACTAGACATAAAGGAACGAGGAAAACTACAAACTAAAACAGGAAAATAGACATCAACGAACTAGGAAAACTACAAACTAAACAGGAAACTAGACATAAAGGAACTAGGAAACCTACAAACTAAAACAGAAAACTAGACATAAAGGAACTAGGAAAACTACAAACTAAAACAGAAAATTAGACATAAAGGAACAAGGAAAACTACAAACTAAAAATGGAAAATAGACATAAACGAACTAGGACAACTACAAACTAAAACAGGAAACTAGACATAAAGGAACTAGGAAAACTACAAACTAAAACAGGAAAATAGACATAAAGGAACTAGGAAAACTACAAACTAAAACAGGTAAATAGACATAAAGGAACTAGGAAAACTACAAACTAAAACAGAAAATTAGACATAAAGGAACTAGGAAAACTACAAACTAAACAGGAACATAGACATAAAGGAACTAGGAAAACTACAAACTAAAACAGAAAATTAGACATAAAGGAACTAGGAAAACTACAAACTAAAACAGGAAACTAGACATAAATGAACTAGGAAAACTACAAACTAAAACAGGAAACTAGACATAAACGAACTAGGAAAACTACAAACTAAAACAGGTAAATAGACATAAACGAACTAGGACAACTACAAACTAAAACAGGAAACTAGACATGAAGGAACTAGGAAAACTACAAACTAAAACAGGAAACAAGACATAAACGAACTAGGAAAAATACAAACTAAAACAGGAAAATAGACATAAACGAACTAGGAAAACTACAAACTAAAACAGGAAACTAGACATAAAGGAACTAGGAAAACTACAAACTAAAACAGAAAATTAGACATAAAGGAACTAGGAAAACTACAAACTAAAACAGAAAATTAGACATGAAGGAACTAGGAAAACTACAAACTAAAACAGGAAACTAGACATAAAGGAACTAGGAAGACTACAAACTAAAATTGGAAACTAGCCATAAAGAAACGAGGAAAACTACAATCTAAAACAGAAAATTAGACATAAAGGAACTAGGAAAACTACAAACTAAAACAGAAAATTAGACATAAAGGAACTAGGACAACTACAAACTAAAACAGGTAACTAGACATAAATTAACTAGGAAAACTACAAACTAAAACAGGAAACTAGACATAAATTAACTAGGAAAACTACAAACTAAAACAGGAAACTAGACATAAAGTAACTAGAAAAACTACAAACTAAAAAAGGAAACTAGACATAAAGGAACTAGGAAAACTACAAACTAAAACAGGAAAATAGACATAAACGAACTAGGAAAACTACAAACTAAAACAGGAAACTAGACATAAAGGAACTAGGAAAACTACTAACTAAAACAGGAAAATAGACATAAACGAACTAGGACAACTACAAACTAAAACAGAAAATTAGACATAAAGGAACGAGGAAAACTACAAACTAAACAGGAAACTAGACATAAACGAACTAGGAAAACTAAAACTAAAACAGAAAATTAGACATGAAGGAACTAGGAAAACTACAAACTAAAACAGGAAACTAGACATAAAGGAACTAGGAAGACTACAAACTAAAATTGGAAACTAGCCATAAAGAAACGAGGAAAACTACAAACTAAAACAGAAAATTAGACATAAAGGAACTAGGAAAACTACAAACTAAACAGGAACATAGACATAAAGGAACTAGGAAAACTACAAACTAAAACAGAAAATTAGACATAAAGGAACTAGGACAACTACAAACTAAAACAGGAAACTTGACATAAATTAACTAGGAAAACTACAAACTAAAACAGAAAATTAGACATGAAGGAACTAGGAAAACTACAAACTAAAACAGGAAACTAGACATAAAGGAACTAGAAAAACTACAAACTAAAATTGGAAACTAGCCATAAAGAAACGAGGAAAACTACAAACTAAAACAGAAAATTAGACATAAAGGAACTAGGAAAACTACAAACTAAACAGGAACATAGACATAAAGGAACTAGGAAAACTACAAACTAAAACAGAAAATTAGACATAAAGGAACTAGGACAACTACAAACTAAAACAGGAAACTAGACATAAATTAACAAGGAAAACTACAAACTAAAACCGGAAACTAGACATAAATTAACTAGGAAAACTACAAACTAAAACAGGAAACTAGACATAAAGTAACTAGAAAAACTACAAACTAAAAAAGGAACCTAGACATAAAGGAACGAGGAAAACTACAAACTAAAACAGGAAAATAGACATAAACGAACTAGGAAAACTACAAACTAAAACAGGAAACTAGACATAAAGGAACTAGGAAAACTACTAACTAAAACAGGAAAATAGACATAAACGAACTAGGACAACTACAAACTAAAACAGAAAATTAGACATAAAGGAACGAGGAAAACTACAAACTAAACAGGAAACTAGACATAAACGAACTAGGAAAACTAAAACTAAAACAGAAAATTAGACATGAAGGAACTAGGAAAACTACAAACTAAAACAGGAAACTAGACATAAAGGAACTAGGAAGACTACAAACTAAAATTGGAAACTAGCCATAAAGAAACGAGGAAAACTACAAACTAAAACAGAAAATTAGACATAAAGGAACTAGGAAAACTACAAACTAAACAGGAACATAGACATAAAGGAACTAGGAAAACTACAAACTAAAACAGAAAATTAGACATAAAGGAACTAGGACAACTACAAACTAAAACAGGAAACTAGACATAAATTAACTAGGAAAACTACAAACTAAAACAGGAAACTAGACATAAATTAACTAGGAAAACTACAAACTAAAACAGGAAACTAGACATAAAGTAACTAGAAAAACTACAAACTAAAACAGAAAATTAGACATAAAGGAACTAGGAAAACTACAAACTAAAACAGGAAACTAGACATAAACGAACTAGGAAAACTACAAACTGAAAAAGGAAACTAGACATAAACGAACTAGGAAAACTACAAACTAAAACAGGAAACTAGACATAAAGGAACTAGGAAGACTACAAACTAAAACAGGAAACTAGACATAAAGGAACTAGGAAGACTACAAACTAAAACAGGAAACTAGACATAAAGGAACTAGGAAAACTACTAACTAAAACAGAAAATTAGACATAAAGGAACGAGGAAAACTACAAACTAAAACAGGAAACTAGACATAAAGGAACGAGGAAAACTACAAACTAAAACAGGAAAATAGACATCAACGAACTAGGAAAACTACAAACTAAACAGGAAACTAGACATAAAGGAACTAGGAAACCTACAAACTAAAACAGAAAACTAGACATAAAGGAACTAGGAAAACTACAAACTAAAACAGAAAATTAGACATAAAGGAACAAGGAAAACTACAAACTAAAAATGGAAAATAGACATAAACGAACTAGGACAACTACAAACTAAAACAGGAAACTAGACATAAAGGAACTAGGAAAACTACAAACTAAAACAGAAAATTAGACATAAAGGAACTAGGAAAACTACAAACTAAACAGGAACATAGACATAAAGGAACTAGGAAAACTACAAACTAAAACAGAAAATTAGACATAAAGGAACTAGGAAAACTACAAACTAAAACAGGAAACTAGACATAAATGAACTAGGAAAACTACAAACTAAAACAGGAAACTAGACATAAACGAACTAGGAAAACTACAAACTAAAACAGGTAAATAGACATAAACGAACTAGGACAACTACAAACTAAAACAGGAAACTAGACATGAAGGAACTAGGAAAACTACAAACTAAAACAGGAAACAAGACATAAACGAACTAGGAAAAATACAAACTAAAACAGGAAAATAGACATAAACGAACTAGGAAAACTACAAACTAAAACAGGAAACTAGACATAAAGGAACTAGGAAAACTACAAACTAAAACAGAAAATTAGACATAAAGGAACTAGGAAAACTACAAACTAAAACAGAAAATTAGACATGAAGGAACTAGGAAAACTACAAACTAAAACAGGAAACTAGACATAAAGGAACTAGGAAGACTACAAACTAAAATTGGAAACTAGCCATAAAGAAACGAGGAAAACTACAAACTAAAACAGAAAATTAGACATAAAGGAACTAGGAAAACTACAAACTAAAACAGAAAATTAGACATAAAGGAACTAGGACAACTACAAACTAAAACAGGTAACTAGACATAAATTAACTAGGAAAACTACAAACTAAAACAGGAAACTAGACATAAATTAACTAGGAAAACTACAAACTAAAACAGGAAACTAGACATAAAGTAACTAGAAAAACTACAAACTAAAAAAGGAAACTAGACATAAAGGAACTAGGAAAACTACAAACTAAAACAGGAAAATAGACATAAACGAACTAGGAAAACTACAAACTAAAACAGGAAACTAGACATAAAGGAACTAGGAAAACTACTAACTAAAACAGGAAAATAGACATAAACGAACTAGGACAACTACAAACTAAAACAGAAAATTAGACATAAAGGAACGAGGAAAACTACAAACTAAACAGGAAACTAGACATAAACGAACTAGGAAAACTAAAACTAAAACAGAAAATTAGACATGAAGGAACTAGGAAAACTACAAACTAAAACAGGAAACTAGACATAAAGGAACTAGGAAGACTACAAACTAAAATTGGAAACTAGCCATAAAGAAACGAGGAAAACTACAAACTAAAACAGAAAATTAGACATAAAGGAACTAGGAAAACTACAAACTAAACAGGAACATAGACATAAAGGAACTAGGAAAACTACAAACTAAAACAGAAAATTAGACATAAAGGAACTAGGACAACTACAAACTAAAACAGGAAACTTGACATAAATTAACTAGGAAAACTACAAACTAAAACAGAAAATTAGACATGAAGGAACTAGGAAAACTACAAACTAAAACAGGAAACTAGACATAAAGGAACTAGAAAAACTACAAACTAAAATTGGAAACTAGCCATAAAGAAACGAGGAAAACTACAAACTAAAACAGAAAATTAGACATAAAGGAACTAGGAAAACTACAAACTAAACAGGAACATAGACATAAAGGAACTAGGAAAACTACAAACTAAAACAGAAAATTAGACATAAAGGAACTAGGACAACTACAAACTAAAACAGGAAACTAGACATAAATTAACAAGGAAAACTACAAACTAAAACCGGAAACTAGACATAAATTAACTAGGAAAACTACAAACTAAAACAGGAAACTAGACATAAAGTAACTAGAAAAACTACAAACTAAAAAAGGAACCTAGACATAAAGGAACGAGGAAAACTACAAACTAAAACAGGAAAATAGACATAAACGAACTAGGAAAACTACAAACTAAAACAGGAAACTAGACATAAAGGAACTAGGAAAACTACTAACTAAAACAGGAAAATAGACATAAACGAACTAGGACAACTACAAACTAAAACAGAAAATTAGACATAAAGGAACGAGGAAAACTACAAACTAAACAGGAAACTAGACATAAACGAACTAGGAAAACTAAAACTAAAACAGAAAATTAGACATGAAGGAACTAGGAAAACTACAAACTAAAACAGGAAACTAGACATAAAGGAACTAGGAAGACTACAAACTAAAATTGGAAACTAGCCATAAAGAAACGAGGAAAACTACAAACTAAAACAGAAAATTAGACATAAAGGAACTAGGAAAACTACAAACTAAACAGGAACATAGACATAAAGGAACTAGGAAAACTACAAACTAAAACAGAAAATTAGACATAAAGGAACTAGGACAACTACAAACTAAAACAGGAAACTAGACATAAATTAACTAGGAAAACTACAAACTAAAACAGGAAACTAGACATAAATTAACTAGGAAAACTACAAACTAAAAAAGGAAACTAGACATAAAGTAACTAGAAAAACTACAAACTAAAAAAGGAAACTAGACATAAAGGAACTAGGAAAACTACAAACTAAAACAGGAAAATAGACATAAACGAACTAGGAAAACTACAAACTAAAACAGGAAACTAGACATAAAGGAACTAGGAAAACTACTAACTAAAACAGGAAAATAGACATAAACGAACTAGGACAACTACAAACTAAAACAGAAAATTAGACATAAAGGAACGAGTAAAACTACAAACTAAAACAGGGAACTAGACATAAACAAACTAGGAAAACTACAAACTAAAACAGGAAACTAGACATAAACGAACTAGGAAAACTACAAACTAAAACAGGAAAATAGACATAAACGAACTAGGACAACTACAAACTAAACAGGAAACTAGACATAAAGGAACTAGGAAAACTACAAACTAAAACAGGAAAGTAGACATAAACGAACTAGGAAAACTACAAACTAAAACAGGAAACTAGACATAAACTAACTAGGAAAACTACAAACTAAAACAGGAAACTAGACATAAAGGAACTAGGAAAACTACAAACTAAAACAGAAAATTAGACATAAAGGAACTAGGAAAACTACAAACTAAAACAGAAAATTAGACATGAAGGAACTAGGAAAACTACAAACTAAAACAGGAAACTAGACATAAAGGAACTAGGAAGACTACAAACTAAAATTGGAAACTAGCCATAAAGAAACGAGGAAAACTACAAACTAAAACAGAAAATTAGACATAAAGGAACTAGGAAAACTACAAACTAAAACAGAAAATTAGACATAAAGGAACTAGGAAAACTACAAACTAAAACAGGAAACTAGACATAAAGGAACTAGGAAGACTACAAACTAAAATTGGAAACTAGACATAAAGGAACTAGGAAAACTACAAACTAAAACAAAAAATTAGACATAAAGGAACGAGGAAAACTTCAAACTAAAACAGGAAACTAGACATAAAGGAACTAGGAAAACTACACACTTCTACAGGAAAATAGACATAAACAAACTAGGAAAACTACAAACTAAAACAGGAAACTAGACATAAACGAACTAGGAAAACTACAAACTAAAACAGGAAACTAGACATAAACGAACTAGGAAAACTACAAACTAAAAAGGAAAATAGACATAAACGAACTAGGACAACTACAAACTAAACAGGAAACTAGACATAAAGGAACTAGGAAAACTACAAACTAAAACAGGAAACTAGACATAAAGGAACTAGGAAAACTACAAACTAAAACAGGAAACTAGACATAAAGGAACTAGGAAAACTACAAACTTCTACAGGAAAATAGACATAAACAAACTAGGAAAACTACAAACTAAAACAGGAAACTAGACATAAACGAACTAGGAAAACTACAAACTAAAACAGGAAACTAGACAAACGAACTAGGAAAACTACAAACTAAAACAGAAAATTAGACATAAAGGAACTAGGAAAACTACAAACTAAAACAGAAAATTGACATAAAAGAACTAGGACAACTACAAACTAAAACAGGAAACTAGACATAAAGGAACGAGGAAAACTACAAACTAAAACAGGAAAATAGACATCAACGAACTAGGAAAACTACAAACTAAACAGGAAACTAGACATAAAGGAACTAGGAAACCTACAAACTAAAACAGGAAACTAGACATAAAGGAACTAGGAAAACTACAAACTAAAACAGAAAATTAGACATAAAGGAACAAGAAAAACTACAAACTAAAACAGAAAATTAGACATAAAGGAACTAGGAAAACTACAAACTAAAACAGAAAATTAGACATAAACAAACTAGGAAAACTACAAACTAAAACAGAAAATTAGACATAAAGGAACTAGGAAAACTACAAACTAAAACAGAAAATTAGACATAAAGGAACTAGGAAAACTACAAACTAAAACAGAAAATTAGACATAAAGGAACAAGGAAAACTACAAACTAAAACAGGAAAATAGACATAAACGAACTAGGACAACTACAAACTAAAACAGACAATTAGACATAAAGGAACGAGGAAAACTACAAACTAAAACAGGAAACTAGACATAAAGGAACTAGAAAAACTACAAACTAAAAAAGGAAACTAGACATAAAGGAACTAGGAAAACTACAAACTAAACAGGAAACTACACATAAAGGAACTAGGAAAACTACAAACTAAAACAGGAAACTAGACATAAACGAACTAGGAAAACTACAAACTACAACAGAAAATTAGAAATAAAGGAACTAGGAAAACTACAAACTAAAACAGACAAATTGACATAAAGGAACTAGGAAAACTACAAACTAAAACAGGAAACTAGACATAAAGGAACTAGGAAAACTACTAACTAAAACAGGAAAATAGACATAAACGAACTAGGACAACTACAAACTAAAACAGAAAATTAGACATAAAGGAACGAGGAAAACTACAAACTAAAACAGGAAACTAGACATAAAGGAACTAGGAAAACTACAAACTAAAACAGAAAATTAGACATAAAGAAACTAGGAAAACTACAAAGTAAACAGGAAACTAGATTTAAACGAACTAGGAAAACTACAAACTAAAACAGAAAATTAGACATAAAGGAGCTAGGAAAACTACAAACTAAAACAGGAAACTAGACATAAAGGAACTAGGAAAACTACACACTTCTACAGGCAAATAGACATAAACAAACTAGGAAAACTACAAACTAAAACAGGAAACTAGACATAAACAAACTAGGAAAACTACAAACTAAAACAGGAAACTAGACATAAACGAACTAGGAAAACTACAAACTAAAACAGGAAAATAGACATAAACGAACTAGGACAACTACAAACTAAACAGGAAACTAGACATAAAGGAACTAGGAAACCTACAAACTGAAACAGGAAACTAGACATAAAGGAACTAGGAAAACTACAAACTAAAACAGGAAACTAGACACAAAGGAACTAGGAAAACTACAAACTAAAACAGAAAATTAGACATAAAGGAACTAGGAAAACTACAAACTAAAACAGGAAACTAGACATAAAGGAACTAGGAAGACTACAAACTAAAATTGGAAACTAGACATAAAGGAACTAGGAAAACTACAAACTAAAACAAAAAATTAGACATAAAGGAACGAGGAAAACTTCAAACTAAAACAGGAAACTAGACATAAAGGAACTAGGAAAACTACACACTTCTACAGGAAAATAGACATAAACAAACTAGGAAAACTACAAACTAAAACAGGAAACTAGACATAAACGAACTAGGAAAACTACAAACTAAAACAGGAAACTAGACATAAACGAACTAGGAAAACTACAAACTAAAAAAGGAAAATAGACATAAACGAACTAGGACAACTACAAACTAAACAGGAAACTAGACATAAAGGAACTAGGAAAACTACAAACTAAAACAGGAAACTAGACATAAAGGAACTAGGAAAACTACAAACTAAAACAGGAAACTAGACATAAAGGAACTAGGAAAACTACAAACTTCTACAGGAAAATAGACATAAACAAACTAGGAAAACTACAAACTAAAACAGGAAACTAGACATAAACGAACTAGGAAAACTACAAACTAAAACAGGAAACTAGACATAAACGAACTAGGAAAACTACAAACTAAAACAGAAAATTAGACATAAAGGAACTAGGAAAACTACAAACTAAAACAGAAAATTAGACATAAAAGAACTAGGACAACTACAAACTAAAACAGGAAACTAGACATAAAGGAACGAGGAAAACTACAAACTAAAACAGGAAAATAGACATCAACGAACTAGGAAAACTACAAACTAAACAGGAAACTAGACATAAAGGAACTAGGAAACCTACAAACTAAAACAGAAAATTAGACATAAACAAACTAGGAAAACTACAAACTAAAACAGAAAATTAGACATAAAGGAACTAGGAAAACTACAAACTAAAACAGAAAATTAGACATAAAGGAACTAGGAAAACTACAAACTAAAACAGAAAATTAGACATAAAGGAACAAGGAAAACTACAAACTAAAACAGGAAAATAGACATAAACGAACTAGGACAACTACAAACTAAAACAGACAATTAGACATAAAGGAACTAGGAAAACTACAAACTAAAACAGGAAAATAGACATAAACGAACTAGGAAAACTACAAACTAAAACAGAAAATTAGACATAAAGGAACTAGGAAAACTACAAACTAAAACAGAAAATTAGACATAAAGGAACTAGGAAAACTACAAACTAAAACAGAAAATTAGACATAAAGGAACTAGGAAAACTACAAACTAAAACAGAAAATTAGACATAAAGGAACAAGGAAAACTACAAACTAAAACAGGAAAATAGACATAAACGAACTAGGAAAACTACAAACTAAAACAGGAAACTAGACATAAAGGAACTAGAAAAACTACAAACTAAAAAAGGAAACTAGACATAAAGGAACTAGGAAAACTACAAACTAAACAGGAAACTACACATAAAGGAACTAGGAAAACTACAAACTAAAACAGGAAACTAGACATAAACGAACTAGGAAAACTACAAACTACAACAGAAAATTAGAAATAAAGGAACTAGGAAAACTACAAACTAAAACAGACAAATTGACATAAAGGAACTAGGAAAACTACAAACTAAAACAGGAAACTAGACATAAAGGAACTAGGAAAACTACTAACTAAAACAGGAAAATAGACATAAACGAACTAGGACAACTACAAACTAAAACAGAAAATTAGACATAAAGGAACGAGGAAAACTACAAACTAAAACAGGAAACTAGACATAAAGGAACTAGGAAAACTACAAACTAAAACAGAAAATTAGACATAAAGGAACTAGGAAAACTACAAAGTAAACAGGAAACTAGATTTAAACGAACTAGGAAAACTACAAACTAAAACAGAAAATTAGACATAAAGGAACTAGGAAAACTACACACTTCTACAGGCAAATAGACATAAACAAACTAGGAAAACTACAAACTAAAACAGGAAACTAGACATAAACAAACTAGGAAAACTACAAACTAAAACAGGAAACTAGACATAAACGAACTAGGAAAACTACAAACTAAAACAGGAAAATAGACATAAACGAACTAGGACAACTACAAACTAAACAGGAAACTAGACATAAAGGAACTAGGAAACCTACAAACTGAAACAGGAAACTAGACATAAAGGAACTAGGAAAACTACAAACTAAAACAGGAAACTAGACATAAAGGAACTAGGAAAACTACAAACTAAAACAGAAAATTCGACATAAAGGAACTAGGAAAACTACAAACTAAAACAGAAAATTAGACATAAAGGAACTAGGAAAACTACAAACTAAAACAGGAAAATAGACATAAAGGAACTAGGAAAACTACAAACTAAAACAGGAAACTAGACATAAAGGAACTAGGAAGACTACAAACTGAAATTGGAAACTAGACATAAAGGAACTAGGAAAACTACAAACTAAAACAGAAAATTAGACATAAAGGAACGAGGAAAACTACAAACTAAAACAGGAAACTAGACATAAAGGAACTAGGAAAACTACACACTTCTACAGGAAAATAGACATAAACAAACTAGGAAAACTACAAACTAAAACAGGAAACTAGACATAAAGGAACTAGGAAAACTACAAACTAAAACAGGAAAATAGACATAAACGAACTAGGAAAACTACAAACTAATACAGGAAAATAGAACTCAGAAACAAAAGAAGAAACCAGGACTAAAAACACAGAACACAGAACATGACAGAGTGTCTATTTGCCCCGCAAAGAGGATTTTTTTTAACCTTGAACCTTTTGAGCGTAAAAATTCTTAGGAAGCTTTAACTCTTTCTTTTTCCAACAACATTTTTGTTCCTGACACGGTCCGGTTCTGTTTAGCTGCCACCATTTTTTAAGTATTCAGTAAGTACTCATACCTCACATAACCCCAACATGGTACAAGCATGGGCAGAATCCACATCCACCTCAAAACCATCAGAATGTCTCTACGTGGTTTTTGTTGCCTGCTGATCTTATTGTGAAAAGTTTATATCATTCCTCCATGTCCAATCTAAAATTCTCTCTGATCAGGGCTAGTCAGATAATCTGTGGTGTTTACATGTTGTTCCCTTTTGGCTTGTCCTTCTGAAGAGATCACCACAGAATCATCGCTCAGGTTACTTGGCACATGTTTAATGTCGGATTCCCTTCCTGATGCAACCCTCTGCATTTATTCAGGACCGCCCCACAGAGAACAATCCTCCTCAGGGCTGCTGCAGCGTAGAGGAGCAGGACTTGGACTGGTAACCATCAGGACACAAGACAAGCAGCTCTACCACCTGAGTCAAGCCTCCCAGTCTGTATGATGCATTATCATTCAGATTGGACATTTAATCAGATTAAAAAGTCCATGTAAATGTAAGTAATGACGCCAGTCTGTTGGTGGATTTATTAGATGTTTTTGCAAATCAGTCTTCCCATCCGAAACAAAAGAAAAAACATATAAAATCATGTGTTTTATATTACAGCAAAACTTAACCAGACAGTCATGTTGAAAGAAGTTTATCATCCCTGAAAGAAAAGCTTTCTGTAGTCGAAGTTTAATTTGTGTATAACCATCTATTCGACAAAGTCATTTAAAAACAACTAGATTAGGTATATGCATTCAAATAATTTTGTTATCTTTAAGCACCAACAATGCTTTCTTAGTTTGCTACAACAAAGACGGTTGGTTAGGTTTAGACAAAAAAAACTTCATGACTCAGTTTTTGGCACCAGTTTGATTTGTGACGTTTATAGTAATAAATTATTGGTTACATTAATGCGACAAAAATTACACATTTAGATTTAGGCATCAAACTCAGCTGGGTAAAACGTAAACATTTGGTGTAGTTAAGTTTAAAACATCATATCGATTTGGTCAAGTTAAGGTGTGAATGGCATAAACCCAACCTAAAGTGCAAAACTACTTGGTCAGGTTTAACCATTAAAACTACAGAGATTGTTAGACTTCCACAATTTGTTTGGTTCAGACACAAAAACCTAAAAATAACTGGTTAAGTTATACAACCAACTTAGTTAGGTTTGTAACCAAATCTACATTATTGGGTTTAACGTAAAAAATCCACTAATCTGATCACAAACACATATTAATGTTTAGGCAACAAAAGCATGTGTTTAGATCACATTTACACCCCAGATGTATTTGGTCAAATTTAGCTCCAACATTTGCTTTATTGGGTTCTTACAACTTGGTTTAAGAACAAAAACAAACCATAAAGTAACAAAACTGTGTGGACAGGCATACTTAACAAAGGCCACTAGGTGTGGCTTTAAACTTAGTGAGACTTAAGTAAAAAGAAAAAACACATTCAGAGTAGGATTAAGTAACACAACTACATACTTCTTGTGAAACAAGTGTCCATTTATCTGATCGCCACGATGACGGAAAGTTGCAACACTAACAGATTATAAGGACTTTCTATTGATGTGTGTTGGGCAACACTGAACTAATAAAGTCTACAGTTTTAATATGATGCAAGGAAGCATATTTACAGTGTATAAGCTGCTATTGAGAACATATTTTATGCAAGGAGGTTTTATGCAACTGACCTATTATTTCATCTAATGAGTTTTCATATTGCAACCACACATGTGTCAAAAAGGACATGTCAAATGGAGCAGGATGTGAGATGCTTTATTGGTTCAGTGATGATGTGGCAGGTGGATCTGCGCACAGAATGTCTATCACACGTTTTTGTGACTTTCTTCCATCTCAGTTCCTCCATCACACAGATAAACATAAATTGAGACTGGAACCCCCCCTCCCTCCCCACCCCACCCTCTCGGTCAGGCTCTAATGGGCTGCATGAGGGCTGACGTTAGTGAGATGTAGAAGAGAATATGTGAGGGGGAGAAAGGGAGGAGAGAGAGAAAAGTGGGAAGCTGGGAGCTGACGAACAGACACAGGAAAGGAGGAAGAACAAAAATGGAGAGAGCGTTTCTAATTAGATGCAGTCTCCGCAGCTCTTGCCGTTATCTCCTCCTCGACTTTCTGGAACTCTTCATTGGTCGCTAAATTACAACTAAAAATAACAACCTACTGCATCTCCTCCATCCTGCACTCAAATCGCAAAGAAATGTTGGAGCAGAGGAGAAATTATTACACCATGTCTCTTGTCCTCTATTTATTTGTCCTATTTTGCCCCCCCTCAGCCTCCCACCTCTCTGTGCCTGCCCTCGACCTCCACCTCTTCTCCAGTCCCCCTCTTCCTCGCCCTCGCTAGGTTTCACTTGGCAGACATGGTGTAGCAGCCGTGTGGGTGCCACTGCATGTCACGGATGCGCCTAATAGACTGCATCTGAGGGCAGCGAGCACCAAACTCATTGAAATGCCTGTATTCACCCTTCTCCAGCAGAAACTGGCTGCCACGGTAGCCGGGGAACTGGTAACCCACCCAGCTGAAAGAGGGAAAGAAGAAGAGGACAGTTTGTTACAAGATTGCAGAGGAAGTGATTCAACAGAGTGTTTCTTCAAGAAAAGGACAAACATCAGGTTGAAAGATGAGCAACAGACAAGTGAGAAAGACGTGGAAGAAAGACGCTACAAAGACAGATGCATGAGAATCAGGGAGGATGAAACAGCGAACAAATAAACACATCAATCTGTTTGAAGTCCAATCAGGCTTTTTTTTTAAAAAAAAAAAAAAAAAAAAAAAAAGCAGCGTTTTGCCTCCTGGCTGTTTGTTGCAGACAGCAGGGAGCACTGCAAACAAAGCAATCATAGCAGAGACAAAACTGTGTTTGCTGTCTGCCACACCTCTGCCAGCACAGGCAGGGACACTGAGCTGCTGACGTCCATGACACCCTCAGCTAGCTGCTGATGAAAAAGCCTCTATTCCTGAACTCGCTCCTACAAGTCAGAATGATGTCACAGATGTAGAAACTGTCTGACACATGCAGCGGCATAAGAGGCTGTACTTTCTGACGAGGCTCCTGCAAACGCAGAGTGTAATGTTTTCAGACACGTCTGCTGAAATATGCATGGTTTCAGACAGACGAATAGCAGCTCCACAGTCTGGCATCACAACAAAGGCGGCTTTTCTTCACGTTCCTGTGAACTGTGCTTTCATTTCATTTCTCACATTATTTAAATTATACTGAGAGCATATTTTAATGAATGCAAAGTATGATGCATCAACTAAACATCAGCTTAGCAAAGCACAAAACCTAAAACTTAGTTAAACAAATTCCTCTATTTACATTTTTAAAGCTCACAATTGAGCACATAATGCCGTGTTTATGAACCTTGCAAAAGAAAATAAGTGTGAAAATTGTCCAGTGAACTAAAGTTCACAAGAAAGATCTCATGGTGATTCTTCATGATTCTAATTTGATTAAAAATTCTTTCATTCGCCTCAGACAGTCAGCATCACCGCCTGTTTCCAGTCTTACTGATGTCACGATACTCACGTTCCACAGCTGACCATGATGCTGGCCACCCTGTCGGTGAATCCATAGGAAAACAGGCTGGGAACGTCATCATCCATGATCTCCATCTTACGACCTTTGAACTCTCCAACTTCATACAAGCAGATCTTATGCTTCTCAGGATCCTGTAAGATGAGGGAGATGGAGGACAAGATGAGGGAGAGCGAGTTCTGGTCAGGAGCAAGGGAAATGTTTTGTAAGTCAACGAAGGAGCAAAGGTTCGGACTTGCCATGCGGACAGGCCTGAAGGACAGCAGGTAGTCGTTCTTCTGGCAGTTGCTCCACGAGTCCCAGCGCGGGTACTCGCCCTTCTCCAGGATGAACATTTCACCACAGAAGTTCATCTGCTCAAAACCCACGAAGCTGAAAAGCAGAGAAGGTTACATGAAATAGGAGGGAGACGTTTTAAACACTGGCACACTGATTATACAAGGTGCCGCGGATACCGTTCAGGATTTAAAAAGCGGGTTATGCTGTCATTTCAACGTAGTGCAAGATTGAAAACTTTTGTTTCATGACCCGTTCTGGAGGCTCAAAGTTGGCATATTTTCACTACTTAATGCTTTCTTGTGAATTCCACATTGTGATGTAAGCACTAAAACCTTAAACTGAGGAATAATCAGCTGTTCTTTTATTCTTTTCTGTTACTTCTGTCTTTCTCCCCATTTCCTTGTTTGTTGTTTGATTTTTCTCCGCTCACACAGAAAGCAGTCACTGGCACCGAAAAACTAAAGTTCATTCTGCTGCTCAGCTCTCTGCAAATAAATCAGGATAAAAGCATCACCTAATTTCCTCAAACCCAAAGTGTGAAATGTCACATAATGGTTGCAGCACATCTGTGAAATCACCGGCTCTCCGCTCTGAGTGGAGTGGCTGCTGGGTACAGTGCTTCTACATGTGGGTGTGTGCATGTCACGGTGTGTGAGATCTGCCTACTTACGGCCCACACTCGATACGCAGGGAGCGCACCTTGTCCATTCCCATGTCACACACATTCACACACTCGGCATTGATCTCCATACAGCGGCCCTGGAAGTTCTCCTGGTCGAATACAAACATCTGAAGGGTGAAGGTAAAGAGAAGGAGATGAGGAGTAAGCAGTGGGTTAAATCAGGTTGGGGGGGGGGGTTCTTCTCTAACCAGGAAGGATGGAGGCTTTAATCCAATGTTGTTATGACAGGTATTCTCACAGGAATTCAACACACTGGAGCTTCACACCATATTTTTCTGTCAGTTGTGGATATCAACCACCTCCTCCTCAGATTAAAAAACCGAGTTGTGGCGCTGTGTGAGCTCAGAGGGTAAACTGCGAGAGCAATGTGAGGCAAGCAGCTTCACAACAAGCAAGACGGCATGATATTTTTATAGGTGTGACAATCTATAAATGTAGGGAGCGTTTGTTGTAGCGTACCTTGTAGGACATCATGCCCATCTCAGACACCTTGTTCTGAGCTGCCTTCCCGTCAGGTTGGGAAGCAGACTTGGGTTTCTCTCCTCCGGCAGACATAACTGGTGAAAAGAGAAGAGAAGTGTTAAAGTTTAACTCGATGCAAAGCTGAGGCTTTGTTAGGAAACTGACGCTATGTGAAATGTGAAAGGAAAAAGATGTTGCATCTGTTTTTTTTTTAAAAAAAAAGACAAACATGTTGATGTTTCCTGCAAAAGCTTTTTGAACGTCTCCGACTTTTTCAAAGCTGCAACGTCGTCTTACATGATCAAAACAATGTCATTTGAACTGTTGGAAAGATTTTTACTGAACTAATTTGATGTGCTTTGCTTTCCATGTAATTTGATTAGAATCGTCAGTGTAAATTGTGTCTTGTTGTTGTTGTTGCTGCTGCTGAAGGCATGTTGACTTCTTTGTTCACACATTGATCCCAGTGTGGCCAAAAGTTTATAAGACAGAATCATGTTAGCTGAAGAAACTGAATCTGACAGGAAAGTTTGGTTATTATGACATTTTTACCCAAAATTCAGCAGAATGGAAACAATGTAAGGACGTATATTACTAAGTTATTATCAAATTATTAAAGAAAGTCAGTTTTCTGTTTTGCTTTTACATTTTTGAGGCACCTTCACTTCCTACGACCGTTTTGAAACATTTTCTTCTCACCTTATTTGCAGAGTCGTTCTTTCCTTGTTTGTTTGTTTGTTTTTTTTATTTGTTTTATAAATACTGATCAAAGTTCAGTCATAAAAGACCAAAACGCATTAATAGATACATCTGAACTCGACTAACCTTCAGTCGTTTTAGTACAATACCGAAAGAATCATCAATATTTTTTAACTTTTCCACACTGGTTTATAGTTTGCATGAAAACACTTTGTGTTTTCTACTTGAATTCAATCAAAAACCATAAAAATTAAATAAGAAAATAAACTCCGTTAAGCCAAATACTGACAAACATGAAGTGTTTTTGTTTGTCTTTTGCATTTTCCTGAAAAACTTTTGTACCTTTGCAGACATGAGCACATCTCGCTTCAGGGCTGAATTTTCATCATTATCTTGATTTCCTGGGTCCACAAACATGCCCAGATATAAAAACATTTGGTTTTTAACAAATATCACGCTCAAATCAATCTTAAATTTTCATTCTGATCAGCCATGTTTGACTTCAGCTTGAACTAACTCCACAGATTAACCTCTTTGTCTTGTATTTACATGAAACTGTTCTTGCTTTCTAGCTTCCTTCTCTCTTCATGATGTTTGTCCACTGTCTTACCTGTGGCAGTGTGTGCGTAAAGGAGAAGATCAGGGCTGTGACTGGTGCTCTGTGTGAGAGTGCGCAGGGCCCCTCATCGCTTTTATATGCTGGTGCCTAGAGAGAGGGGATTATAGACACAGAAACAAACTCGCTGAGCTCACAGCCCCCACAGAATGGAAATACCCCCATCATCAAAGAGAGAGAGAGACAGAGGATGTGGCTGAAAGAAGAGAGGAATATAAGGAAGAGATATGACTAATTGAAAATCAAAGTGTATTTGGCCTCAGACGACATCAGGACAGACTAAATAACTTTATAAAACATCCACTGTGCAAAACTGGTCAGTATAACTTCAGTGAAATAAAGTGCTTCCAGTGGTTTTACACACTCAACTCTGACTCCCGTGGCATCATAGCAGTGACAGACAGGCTGTAGAGGTTCCCATTTAAGAGCCCCTCATAAAATTATCCACTGCTGTTCCCCTCAGTTATCTAATAAAGAGACACTGGGACAAATAATAACAAGAAAAGCAATAAGCTGTGAGGTGCAATAACCTCTCTGTACCTTGGGGCGAGCAAACAGGTCAAGACTGCGAGGACAATCATCTAAATCTTCATCATCACAGTTAGACAGAGCTATCGAATTAAAGCCCTCTGTTTTTCTTCCTGCGTGGATGAAGGTAATACTGCCGCGCTTGTTCGCCGCAAAAGGGGAAGTCTATGAGCTGCTTATTTTAAAGTGCACAAGAGGGGGAAAAAAAAACTAGTCAGATGAAGCTCCAAACATGGTTGCAGGGGCAAGGCCGCATGACGCGTAGCATCAAGCCTTTAAAAGAAAGGCAGAGGTCGCAGATGTGCACCAGACTGCTGACGTAAGGCTCGTTCTCGTGTCGGATTCAATGAAGCCTCACTCTCAAGTGAGCATCAGTAGGAGGTCAGAAGAAATGAATGAGTCTAGATGTGCACTCTGAGTGGCTGATGGCTGTTCTCAGAGGATTACACGACTAAATGAAACAGAAGGGACATTAATAACATGTGCTTTACGATAACCATGCATTACTGCATTAACTCTGAGCTTTTCTACATTTATCATGTAAAATACAACTAATTCTAAACACATAACACTTTCTTTGTATTTTTCCAGCACTATGAACCTTTTCCACCGTCTCATTTAAGTTGAATACATTTTGTATCTGATGTGTCAGTCAGGGTTTCTTACTGAACGTTGTTCAGCATCTGATAATAGACTGTACAAATGTGAACAAAATCATATGTATATGTGCAAATATGAATGATCTACCACAAAATATATCTGTGCAGCAAGATCAGGCACTAAGTAGCACATACGGTAAAAGAAAAGAAAACTTTATCAACGTTTATTTAGTTTTAAGCTCAGAAAGCCTTTAAAGGAAAGTCTCAAGTCGTCTTAGCTGGTATAACTGGAGCTGCATCTTGGTTAATAATGACGCGGAATGAAAAAAGTCCATTTATGCATGTTGAGTGTTAAAAAGACCCACATTCACACACATGAAATACACGTTAAATCAGAAAAAAGCATCTATTAGCCACCTGCCGTTTGGTTTCCACACAGATGAAGATGATCTGATTTACAGCTGAGCAAACAAACAACCTGTTTTAAACCCATCGTTGTTTATGTTTATCCAAAACAGAGCGAGTTGTCGTCTGCACCTTCATTTATTAGATTTAGTATCTGTATATTAGTTATGCTAAGTAACTCTATCTCCCATGTGGTCATTTGTAGCTGTTTATCTTTCTACTTTACCTTTATTTGCATTTCAATTCTTTTTACTTCCAACAAGGAGATGGTGGAGGTCATGTTTGTGCCCTCTGTCTCTTTGTCTGTTAGCAGCTTTACACAAAAACTACTGGATGGATTATTTTTTATTTATTTTATGCTGATCAAAATGGGTCATGGTTTTATTTAGATTGCATTCAACTTAGGGAGTGATCCAGATTACCATCTGGATCCAGGAATGTTTTGAAGAATTCTTTATAATTGTGAGATAGGACCTTTTACAGTAACTCCTCCACAATAAATGGTCAGATAATTGACAAAAAAAAAAATACAGAAAAAGCTTCAAACAGGTTTTATAAGATACTGTATCAAAGTTAGATCTGGATCCCAGCACAATCTGGATACTATGATCCAGAATAGGAAAAAAACAAAAAGCCACAGTATAGCCAAGGCACTGTGTGTGTACATAAGAATCTAATCATGTATCCATATAAAAATCAATGCAGGACTTAAACATAGTTGGAAATGACAGTATTGGTGGAGATGAGCTGCTTGGTGGAGGTCTGTGCTCTCAGGGGGCTTTTCTGTTTGTTTTATCGGTGCTTTTTCACGGTCGCTTCTCTCATATTTATCACACAACACTTTGGTAAATTGTTTAGTTGTTTGTAAAGCACTTTAGAAATGTAGACAAGTAGGTTAATTTTACAAAATCATTGTATTGTATATATATATATATATATATATATACATATATATATAGATAGATAGATAGATAGATAGATAGATAGATATGTCCATCCATCTCTCATGTTCAGCGTAACTGTTTCATCACAACAACTCTGTAATAAGTGTTTACGTTTATTGTTAAATAAAGTTAGAGAGAATGACGTGTTGGGACAATGGTGGTCGTCACGATGTGCGCTCTGAACAAATGACTGAAACATTGAGACAAAGAGTGATGTGTTGTCTCAGGCTGTGACAACACATCACTATTGTTTATCATCATTACACATCATTATTGTTTCTATTTCTGCGTCTTCTTCATCACATGGACGTTGGAATGATCGCCTTCATTAAATATCATCACTATAAACTGAACTCTTTTCTCCCCATTTCTTCCGTTTTGTGGAGCTACCATTGAAACATTTTTCCCCGGACTGCTGTCCAAATCCTCCTCATTCTCTGCCTGTGGCCCCGGGCCCATTGTTGCGCTATACGATGGCACTGCTGACCTATACAACTAGACCAAAAGCAGCCTTGCATTCATGTGGCGGAGCTCTATACGTTCTGCTGAGTCGACAGGCCGCATAGGTTACAAAGACAGAGAGGGACCCAGAGGAGCGCGAGCGGAGCGGCAGCCTCTCCTCTGCGCGCGCACAAAGGCCGTTATGCGCGCAAACAGGATCGCATGGGTTCACACCTGCGTCAAGCTCCGCAGCGGACTTCCGGAACCTGCCTCCTGTCGAGACACAAACATCAAAATAAAACTTCAGGGAATGAAAGAAAGAAATGGAAAAAAATCTGTTTGTTGCTTCAGCAAAAACTGAGGCTTAGATGTAAACCAGATGTGGTTGTTACTGTGCTGAATTCTTCAGACATGTGTTTATTTATTTGTTTGTTTGTTTGTTTGTTTGTTTGTTTCTTTGTTTGGTTGTCTATTTATTCATTTTTCTATTTATCTATTTATTTATTTGTCTATTTATTTATTTGTTTGTTTGTTTAATTGATTGAAAAGCAAAAAGCTATTTGAATAACTAACTACATATTCAAAGTGGATCTCTGGTCTGAGCAGCTTTAGTCTGCAACTCGGCATGAGCCCTCTTCATAAGACTTTCTTTTGATTTCTGCAAGTAATCTTCTGAGGACTCATCACTCCATCAGACCTGTTGCCTCTGACTTTCAGTCCAGTTCTTGTCTCATGTCACATACCTCAGCCTTCGCTACCTGCTTCTCTTCCTTCAGAATTGCTTCTTGACGGTCACTTTTCCATGGAGACCATTTCTGATGAGATGACTGAGGTCCAGATGCATCTCTCAGCTTCAGTTTCAGGTCTTTGCTGGATTTTTTCTCCTATCTTGAAAACAACACTTTCAAATTCTGTCCATCAGCTGTTGCTTAAACTTTTCACTTAGTTTGTTGTCTTCCACTTTACCATTTTCCTTAGATCGTTTTAAAGACACACTGCACACAATGCAGATAGGCCTTTTTTCTTTTTTTCTTTTTCCAAATAACAGCTTTTGGGGAATCACCTCATCAAGAAATTATATCATACTGATTACTGATATAATTGATTCAACTTAACAAATAAAAACTAAAGATGTGTCTTTGCAACTGGTTGATATAGAAATAATATTTAACCTAAATCAATAATTCTGCTGCTTTAGTTTTTGGCTTTGACTCGCAGGAATGTTTTATTTTGAAGGACTAAACAGGAAGTGATTGTTATTATTTTTGGCTAACTTTACACATTAGAAAAACTCGTCTTTTCCCTCAGTGGCAGTTCGGACAATATGAGCACGCGCACGTGCTCGAGCGTGCCGCGTGGACGCCAGTATAAAACAGAAGGTCCAGGTTCAGACAAAAGTCTATGTAAAGAGGATTTGGTTTGTGAGGAGCGCGAGGAGAGCATCCAGGTAAGACGAACCAGAGAATAGCTGATGTACAATTTCCCCACTGCGGGATTAAGGTCTGGTTTATAGCCTACTTGCTGGTTCATAGCCTACTTTCTGGCTCATATCCTACTTTCTGGTCCAAAGCCTACTTTCTGGTCCAAAGCCTACTTTCTGGCTCATAGTCTACATTCTGGCTCATAGTCTACATTCTGGTTCATAGTCTACATTCTGGTCCAAAGCCTACTTTCTGGCTCATAGTCTACATTCTGGTTCATAGCCTACTTTCTGGTCCAAAGCCTACTTTCTGGTTCATAGCCTACTTTCTGGTTCATAGCCTACATTCTGGTCCAAAGCCTACTTTCTGGTTCATAGCCTACATTCTGGTCCAAAGCCTACTTTCTGGTTCATAGCCTACTTTCTGGCTCATAGTCTACATTCTGGTCCAAAGCCTACTTTCTGGCTTCCTACTTTCTGGCTCATAGTCTACATTCTGGTTCATAGCCTACTTTCTGGTCCAAAGCCTACTTTCTGGTTCATAGCCTACATTCTGGTCCATAGCCTACTTTCTGGTTCATAGCCTACATTCTGGTCCAAAGCCTACTTTCTGGTTCATAGCCTACTTTCTGGCTCATAGTCTACATTCTGGTCCAAAGCCTACTTTCTGGCTTCCTACTTTCTGGCTCATAGTCTACATTCTGGTTCTTAGCCTACTTTCTGGTCCAAAGCCTACTTTCTGGTTCATAGTCTACATTCTGGTCCAAAGCCTACATTCTGGTCCATAGTCTACTTTCTAGCTCATAGTCTACATTCTGGTCCATAGCCTACTTTCTGGTCCAAAGCCTACTTTCTGGCTCATAGTCTACATTCTGGTCCAAAGCCTACTTTCTGGTTCATAGTCTACTTTCTAGCTCATAGTCTACATTCTGGTCCATATCCTACTTTCTGGTCCATAGTCTACTTTCTAGCTCATAGTCTACATTCTGGTCCAAAGCCTACTTTCTGGCTTCCTACTTTCTGGCTCATAGTCTACATTCTGGTTCTTAGCCTACTTTCTGGTCCAAAGCCTACTTTCTGGCTCATAGTCTACATTCTGGTCCAAAGCCTACTTTCTGGTCCATAGTCTACTTTCTAGCTCATAGTCTACATTCTGGTCCATATCCTACTTTCTGGTCCATAGTCTACTTTCTAGCTCATAGTCTACATTCTGGTCCATATCCTACTTTCTGGCTCATAGCCTACTTTCTGGCTTTCATTCAGCAAAAAAGCTGTTTTGAGTTGTTAAAGAAATGAATTTGTTGTGAGTTTAATATTTCCCCAAACCTGACAACGTGTTTTAATCTGACCCTTATTGTGTGTGTTCTCCACTAGAAATGAACAGATTCAATAGAACCAACATGACCTCCTCCATGTTCTTCCCGGGCATGGGCTCAGCTCCTTTCTTTAAGGTGAGTTCATCCTCTTTAATAATGATAATGACCTGCATGTGCATGTGGCTTCAGTTCTCGCCTCCTCTGTGTGCAGGTGACTGTGTTTGAGCAGGAGCATTTCCAGGGCAAGTGTATGGAGTTCAACTTCGAGTGCTGTAACATCCATGACTGTGGCATGGACAACATCCGCTCCATCCGAGTGGAGAGTGGAGCGTGAGTCACTCAGCCTGTACGCCTGCAAGTCTCTGTGGACAGCTGACTGACGCTGTGTTTGAGTGTGTGAGAGTGTGTTTATGAGTGTGAGGCACCTGCATCCTACACCTATCTTAGGCTGCAGTGAAGAGATGAGATGACAAAAAGGTTTAACATGGTTTATTTGCTTTGAAAGACAGTTATCCAGTGCCTCGCCATGATCAGTCATCTTTCTGCACGTTCTCGCTTCGTGTGAAGAGAAATGCTGAGATCTTTTTGATGTAAAGTACAGAAATGCTTAGAAACTTCCCAACAGCCTTTCAGACGTCCGTATGGGAACCATTGCAGTACATTCTCTCTCAAAGGACCCTTTCTTTCAGATTTATTTACTGCAGACCCATTAATTCACATTTTATATTAACTTCAGTATTAGATTTTAAATAAAATATTGGAAATCCAGTTTTTGAAAAAGATATAGACATGTTATCAGTGGTTTTATCAGGTATTGCGTGATTTTGGCTTTTATACATTGCTTGGTTAGGTTTTGGCACCTAAACTACCTGGTAAGGCTGCGTCAGAAAGGTGACTGGTCAGAGTTGGGAAAACGTCATTATCTTTTATCATATATTATATAGCTCGTTTTTTGGGTTGTTTTTTTTTCATGTTTTTAATACCAAAATACAAGTAAAAAATAGAGATCAGCTTTTCCTCTTAATATTTCTTCATTTGACCACAGAGTTAAAGAACCAATGCAGATAATGAGACGTTGACATCATGTTTTTTGGGGTTTTTTTTAAACACCAGATTGTATATTTTCTTTCTCTTAACAAGAGCTGATTTAGTAAATTCAGGACAGTTTTTACCTTCAAAATTTAGGATCAGTTTCTGAAATCATATCTGTCCATTTTCAGCCTAATGAACCAAATATATATATATATATATGTATATATATATATATATATATTATATATTTATTTATTTATATATAAATATATTATAACATATTGATAAATTCATATTAAACATATCTTTCTACTGCAGGATTTTTAAAAGACACACTTTCAATTCATTTTAATATTAAAATACAGTAACGCTTAAAATTATAACACATGGCCCCACATGTGTAACACATCGCTTAATATACTTGGAAGTATTCTAGTTTTTTCTTTTAACAAACTCACCAAAAAGCAAGTATGCTTTGTTTGTTTTTTGTTTGTTTTGTTTGTCCATGTTTTTTGTGGGATCAGGTGTCAGCTTGTAAACTCAGATCTTTTTATTCAGCAGTTCAGTTCTCTGAACTCCAGAATGTTCCATCTTCTTTCTCCTTTGTTCTTTTCCATGAGGAAAAACCATTTTTAGCCAAACAAAAGTAAATATAACCAGACAACAATGGTCACAAATGGAGATCATAAAAGTGTCATTATTTTACATTCTCTAACATATATATATATATATATATATATATATATATATATATATATATATATATATATATATATATATATATATATATATATGTTGGGGGTGGGATTTTTAACCCATTAATTTTAATATTTATGAGCTGAAGTTCACTGTAATAATCTATTTTACTATTATTTTGTTTAGTAACTCCTTAAAATCTAATAAAATGAAAAAAATAGTTGCTTCGGGGCAAATTTTATTATGCAATTAATATGCAATTAAACAAGATTAATTAATTATTAATAATTTAAAAAAATTTAGTAAAATCCCACACATAAAAAATGATAGCTAGATGGATGGATGGATGGATGGATGGATGGATGGATGGATAGATAGATAGATAGATGGATAGATGGATAGATGGATGGATGGATGGCTTTGAACCCTGTCTAAGACAGAGAGCTGATTCTCTTCCAGGATGCAGATTTGCTTTCAGTAAAGCATCATTTAGACTAAAAAACTGATGCGCTGAGCTTTGTTTAGTCTAATAATGGGATCAGGCTGTAACAGGAAATCACAATTTAAACCCTCAAGGCCATGTATCTTTTTGGACACGTACACTTATCATTTTATCTCTGTGTAAGCTGGCAGAAGCATCACTGTTGTCATGACGGCAGTTTCTTATTTCAGAACAGGGAGGAGAGATTTCTCTGTTGTGTCTCAGTCTGTCTGATATCTCCATTTATTCAGATTCATGTTCAATCTGACTTCAGGCTACTTTTCTCAGCAGTTTTTAACAACTGTCTGATCTTTTCTCTTTCACCGCTCATGTCTCCAGCTGGGTGGGTTTTGAGCACCATGATTTCCAAGGTCAGCAGTTCATCCTGGAGAGAGGCGAGTACCCCAACTGGGAATCCTACTGTGGCGCTCTGTCCTACCACACCGAGCGCTTCATGTCATTTCGCCCCATCTACTGTGCTGTAAGTAGACAGAGAATGAGGGGGATGGGGGGGGCTGAAATGAGAGAGAGGAAGAGGAAGTCAATAAGCAGAAATGGCCAAGTGAAGATGAGATGACTGTGAGTGACAAAGTGACAGAATATGGTGGGCGAGCCACACAGCGAGTGACTGAGGCAGCCCAAAAATAGAAATGAAACAACTCAGTGGTGAATGTCTGATTAATGACAGGCCCAGCACTAAATTTAACCTTTTTTTTTCCCCCATCATCTCCACAGTCTCACCAGAGCAGCCACATGACGATCTATGAGAGAGAGAACTTCATGGGCCGCTGCGCCGAGCTGTGCGACGACTACCCTTCCCTGCAGGCCATGGGCTGGTTCAGGCCTGAGGTGGGCTCCATGCACGTGCAGTGCGGAGCGTAAGTCCATCGTTCACCTGAGCTGGTTGCAGCTCTTCATCATGAAGGCCTTAACGCCAGATTTCACGACTCCACTTGAGTCCAGTTCATTGTGGGATAAGAAACAAACATGTTTCAGCTGAAAGCCTCAAAGACAAAACCGCTGAGAGTAAATTACTGAAAGGAGCAGAAATAAAAGCATCTAACAATCACAACAGGAATAAATAAAGAAATTCTTTGTTTTCATTTTTTTTTTAAAAAAAGCATTGATAACAAAATTGAATCGAAAAACTTCTAAGTAAATGTATCAAGAAAACTGCAGGAAAGACCAAAGACAGGAAGACGGCTCACATGGATAAATTTGTTAAACGTGCTAAATCAACAGGAAAAAAAGATCCATAATCCTCATGAAAAACAACAAAAATTACTGATGACTTCATACTTTTTATCTGAAATGAAGAGCAGCGTTGCATGAAATCATCTACATTACTTTACTGCTTTGCTCCTGGGAAACGTCAATCTTTATTTCTGATATTGCTCAGAAACAAAGTTTTAAATGTTTTTTCTGATATTGATCCTGAGTAGATTTTATAACACATCTAAACATTATGATCAGATTCAGATTCAGATTCCTTTATTGTCAGTCAACATAACATCATAGATGCACTGTAGTACGAGATCACGATGCATTTTTATGCCACAACAAAACAGACTGGATTAACACTGAGAATAAAGAATAACAGAGTAAAAAGATGCAGTATAACTATATAAATCTAAATATCAATACAAAAAATATATCTGTGCAAAATGTCTGTGCAAAAGAGCATGTGCAAGAGTGTATGTGCAAAACAGTTGTTTGTAAGATAACCAGAGGTAGATAACTTGAAGTTTAAGGTTATAAGTAATAAAAAAGATCCACTTTCTGGAAAATTAATAATAATAATCTAGTTTATTAATTAATTATTAAACTAGATTATTATTTCTTTTGATTTTTTGGAATCTTTTTCTTAAACTGCACGTCTTTTTTTTGCATAGTAATAAACAGAAAGCTACTGTTAACCCTTTATTTTTGTCATTAAACAGCTTAAAGACTAATTTAGGCTCAAGTATTCTAACATAATCATTAACATTAGACAGGTTGAAAATATCTTCTTGATAACATCCAAACGATGCAAATTCATCATGTAAATGATGCTTGCCAATCTGCTAACCTGCGACATTTAAGAACAGTCTATAAACGCTATGATTATGTAAATGTTAGCATGACAGCGTGTCAGGTTTCTGCATTTATGCCGCCACAGATGCTTAACCGTTCGGACCTTCGCCTTACATGAGCAGTATGGTCATTTGTTACCGTACGTTTCCTCTGAACGTACCCATCATAACAGGTGGTATCCATAAAAACTAAATTAGGGTATTTGGCTCAAGGCAACAGATTGTATTGGCACATGTCTGCTGATTTGGGATGAAGCATCGCTGTGCTGTCGTTTATAAATAGCATTGCTGTTATAGAGTCTGCAGAAACCACTTACAAGCACTAAAACTAAAAATGTCCTGAACTCCTCTGTGTGTTCTAGCCTGTGGAATCAAACTATTTACTTGTGTTAATCTCTCGTCTGGCCTGTCGTCCACCAGCTTCGTGTGCTATGAGTACCCAGGCTACAGAGGCCAGCAGTACATCATGGAGTGTGAAAGACACAGCGGAGACTACCAGCACTGGAGAAACTGGGGCTCCCACTGCCAGACTCCAAAGATCCAGTCCATCCGACGCATCAGGCACTGAGAGGGCGCCGATGAGGACAGGCAGCAGCGCCGGCAAACCAAACTCAGACTAACACTTGCATATTGCACACTACAGAGGCCCAAAAGCTTGACTCCGAGCTTAGGGCTTTGGACTGTAACTACAACACAAACCATCAGTGATGTAGCAGCTACCTCTAAATCCCCGCACATTTCCACGCCTCTCTTTGCAATACAAGCGCATTTTGTTTTGGTACAAGTGAAATAAAGTTTAGACTGAGAATGTGAAACGTCATGTCTGTGCTTCCTGTGTGAAAATGCAGGAGAGTGTTTGGTATTTACAGAGCCATTGCTTTAGACTGAACATTTGTACCTTGGAGTTGGGAACAATGGGACAACACTGTGTCAGTCACTGAATAAATGAAGTTGCTGTTCCAGTTTTCATGTGAAACTATCAGGGTTGCTCTTATTCCTGGCAGAAGTTTCTATATGTCTAAAATCAGGTGAGTCAGACATCAGCAAAACGTGCACAAGAGTCACAAATGAACAACGTCACAGTTCATCCATCCATTTTCTGCCGCTTATCCAGGAACGTCGGGGTTTCTTTAGGTAAAACACAAACGTGCTAGACTGCTGACACGCAAAGTATTTTTTGTCGTTTTGTCCTTTAGACTGTGACAATATGCTTTTGTCTCGATTCGATTCAGATTTTTTGGGTGCCGATTCAATTTCAAATGTGATTCTCACAATTCTTTAATATTGCTGATTTTTGTAGATTAAAAACAAAAAAAAATGTCTAAAACTTTTTTTTTTTTAACTAATTTTTCTTGATTTCAATGAGGAAAAAACAATACATTAGCCTGACCATCATTCTGCTGCTATAATGCCCGAGAAGACAAGTAAAAAGATAAAAAATTACCATAAAAATAACAAAAATTTTATAATGTAATTTATTTGAAAAAAAAATTTTTTAACCATATTTTAAATATTTTTTCATTTTAACAAAAAAAATCGATTTTAAAATTGTGAAGCAAAAAAAATCCCAGTTTTTGATTAGATTTCCCCACCCCTACTGTCCTTTGTGTTATGAATGAATCAAATTTGGTTCGTTTTAATTGTTTTCTAATTTACAACTATGACAGCACATAAAAATGCTAATGAGTAGGAACACAGCAGCACGGCAGTATTTATCATGAGCTGGCAGCTTTGCTACACGACCTTGAGAGATTTCCTCAGACTGCCAAAAGGTTTTTTCCTCACATCAGTTTTCAGTTTCATCTCGACACAGTTTTGATGAAAGATGTGTTGCTTTGTAAATAGCCCAGTTCTTCCCGTCTCACACTCAGAGATTCATCGGTGTTTGTTGTTTCTGTGTGACTTGAGGGTGGTCTGTGCTGCCCTGAAAAACACAAACTCAGTAACAGTAATAAGGGAACTGTCATGACAAAAGTGTGCATATTCAGCTTGTTGCAGCCTTTAATTAAGACGTGTTTCCAAGGTGAGCTCAACTGCAGAATCACACATTTCCTATTCAAATACATTTCCATAATAAGTCATCAGAATCATGTTCAAGTTAAATTGATAATAAGTTTTTATAGTTTTAATAAATAAGACAAAAACTTACCAGCTACGAGATCCACCTGACTGGCGGGGGAGTTGGGTCCCTTTTCTCTTCAGAATGCCTTCATTCCAAGATGTTGGAGACATTTCTTAGATTTTGCTCCATACTGACATGAAATATCACACAATTGCTGCAAATTTGTCTTTTGCACATCCAGGATGAGAATCTCCTATTCTACATCCCCAAGCTGCTCTGTAGGATTGTTTTCTGGTGATTGTGGATGTCGCTGGGAGTACAGTGACCTCGTTGTGATATTGGAGAAAGCAGTTGGAGATGGTTTGAGCTTTGTGATGTGGTGCAACAACCCGCTGGAAGCATCCATCAGAAGATGCAACTCTGCGCTGATAAAGGCATGGACATGATCAGCAATAATTCTGAGATGAGGTGTGGTGTTTGCTTATAGCCTGAATGTATTTGGAATGAAATAAAAACAATTAATATTAAATGTAGGTGAAAAAATCTTGAAATCATCAACAAAAAGACTAGAATACAATAAATATTAATAAAAATTAAATAATAATAAAGATAAAATAGCAGAAATATATGCATAAATAAGAGTGAATAAAAGCAAATAAATTAATTTGCAATGAATTATGTGAAGAGTGATAGTGATTTGTCACAAATTTAACTGGAGCCCACTCATTGATTTTAGAGGGTAAGATCAGCTAGCTGGAGGCGTGGGGTCAACGGCAGTATCTGCTACTGGAGGGGGGGGTGGTTACTTCTCTTCGTGAGGTCACAAAGGGAAAGATCTTAGACTCACCTGTTTGAGTTCACATTTGCTAAAACGTGGAGCAAACCAGTCAGGGAGATGAAGAAAAAAGTTTTCTGTCCTCATACACAGCATGGGGACACACATGACCGTTATAAACCTTTTAAAAATTAATTTTACATAACAACAATTTTAAAATGACTCACTAAAGCACTAAAGCAAGGCAAGTTTATTTATAAAGCACAATACAACAGCAGGGTGATTCAAAGTGCTTTACAGAGACATTAAAACATTAAAAACAAGAGAAAAAGCTAAAGACACCCGCTCCCCCCTTTTTTTTAATTCATTTTTTGATTTATTCATTCATTCATTTATTTTATTTTATTTGTTTTTTATTTTTGTTTTATTTATTTATTTATTATTTAATTAATTAATTAATTAATCATTCAATTTATTTTTATTTTTTATTTGTTCTTTTTATTTCACTGCCTGTCCTGTTTTTTTATTTATTTATGATTTTATTTTTTAATTAAATAATTAATCAGTTCATTTTTTATTTTTGTTAATTATTTTTTATTCATTCTTTTTGATTTCACTGCCCATCCTGCTGTTTTGTTTCTGTTTTGTTGGTTGTTTGATTCTACAATTGCCCTTCTACCTACAAGAAGACTTTGAAAAGACATGATAGATAGGGGAGTCTATTTTACTACAATAGTGATAATCATCATTTACTGCCATGTTCTTTATCTGAAAATCCTGTTTGTGAAAACTACTGTTTCTCTACATCTTAATAAAAAATTAAAACCTGGAAAAAAAAAAAAAAGGTAAAGACAAACCCCCACATCAGATTCAATGTCACATAATTTCCCTTTCGTCCTCATTCTGGTGCTCAGTTTTAACTTAGCAGGTTATTTTAACCATGTTTCTACAACTAAAATCATCGAGTTACTTCCATATGATTAGACATTGGTGTTAACATGCTGTCTTTAACAGCTGTAACTTTTATCTTGCAGTTCATTTATATAATCTGTTTTCTCTGAGGTAGTCTGTAATTAAAGTGTGTGGGTAAGTGAATGTTCTTTGATGACTTCAGAGAACTATTATGTTTGTCCCGCTATTATTTGCATTGTTTCTACCAGTAAGTTTCCATGGTGATAGGCATTTGGCTGTCATCCCTGACTTCATATAAAGCAGGTTACTTGACAGCACATAACCCACCCCACTAGGAAAAAATACCACAAAAACCCCACAGTCAACAACAGTCAACTTTAAACCACATTTAATGAAAAAAAGTGAAGGTGTATTCAAGACAGAAACACAAAGTGTGTTCCTGCTCATACACATTTCATTACACAAAGTGAGAACTTTATAGGCGCCAGTGAAACATAAAGTAGCTCAGTTCACAAAAAAACAAACGATTTCCATATTAAATGTCACATTAAACATCCACATCAGGTACCAAATGCATCCCTACTTCTTCAGCTAGTTTAAACACAGAGTTGTAAACAAAAGGAAAACTTTCTCTATCAGCAATGTACAGGAATTAAATTATAACCACTTAAATTAAAGCACAACAGGTTACTCTGAACCAAACCTAATGCAACGTCAGAAAAGCTGGTGTGGGTTGCAGCTTCCACCTGATCACATGTCAGAAAATCTGCTGTGTCTTTTCTACATATCACCACATCATGATGATTAATGTCTTTTCCATAGCAGATATTTCTACCTGTTGCAACAGGAAAAGCGTTATGAATAAAATTAACAGTGAATCTGTAAGTGTCCACTAAGGCACAACAACACTGCGACAAACCTGCATGAAGATTAGCTGGACCCTGAAAGTGATTCAGCGAATTACAGGTATTATTCACACCTGACTTTCCACCACTCATGTGTCAAACTGTCTTCAGGAAATCTGTTAGGGAAAGTGGGAAGTCATCATAAAGGAAAAATAAATTAAATAGATCTTTAATTACTTTACGTTCTGTTATATCTTTAAATACATCTGAAGCCTTCAAACCTGAGTCGATCCATCTGATGTGTGTGCAGACTTACAGCAGTGGTTGCTTCACACTCCGGTGAGTTTCTAGCCACACAAACTCTATATTGCTCCTGTCATATTGAACCCACCATGAGTGTGACACAGTATGGAGTGAAACAGTAGAACAACCATTCAAAACCTCATTAAACATGTTGACATGCAGTTTCTGGGAAGAACAGTATTATGGAGCAGAAACGTCTGCTTGACTTCTGAGGTCTTGTATCTGATGCCTTCTCTCATCTGATTGGTTCTTGTTAGACAAGAATCATCCAAAAAAAAAAAAAATTCAGAGAAGCTAAAGATGATTTTATTTAGCATTCAAACAGGATCTTTTACACAAAGAGAAACTGGTTTTGAGAAGTACCATGATTAGCAAAACTTTTCTCTCCAGCCTGAAGCAAATCCTGTTCCTGTATCTGCTGCAAATGTATGAAAGTGCTGAACACATCGACTATTACAACTATTCTAAATCCATGTGGAAACAATTAGCCACCATGCTAAACCTCACGTGCACGTTTCATCACACATCAAACCTATTTAGATTCTCATCTGGAGTAAGTCTACAGGCATACTCTGCATGGCTGTAGATTGATATTTTTTTTGACCATTTAAAGATTTTCAGTCATAAAATCCGTGAAGTTTCAGTCACAGATAACTAAAATGTGGATCTTATGTGCATCAGCCTAAAAGGGCTGACCTCAGTACCTGTTGCATATTGGACTAAACTTCCATCCATAATCATTCATTCACTTCCTTTGCCGCTTTGAACAATTCAGGGTTGCGGTAAGCTGGTCCCTATCTCACCAATTAGCACACGAGATGCAGCTACACTGGACAGGCGGCTAGTCCATCACAGGGTCAAAACAGAGAGACAGTCGACCATTCATGCTCACATTCACTCCAAGGGAGAATTCAGAGTGACCCGTTTACCTAACATGCATGTCTTTGGCCGGTGGGAAGAAGTCCACCCATATACAAGAACACGTAAACTCCACACAGAAAGGCCACGGTCTCCCCCCAGATGGTGCTCGAACCAGCAACTTTCTTGCTAACTGTGATAATAACTACCACACCACCACGCAGCCTTCCATAAATAATCATTATCTGCAAAAAGAAAAAGCATTTAACTCGTAACTTTATCCTCTAAAAACTCTGAGAACATGCAAGGAAAGGACCAAAGTGAAAGAAAGGCATAAGTGCTTCACATGTAAAATTGATTCTTCATTTTTTTTGGTCCCTTAAACTTTTCTCTTTGAAGATACATGCCCTGCACTTTAATGAAGAAGGCAATTAAAATCACCAATTATCTGCAGATTTAGTACATATGCCTCACACTGGGCAGAGATAAAAGTACCACGCTGCCTTATCCAGTGTGCAGAAGATTTTAACAATAAAGTGGCAAAAATCCAGGCCAAAGCTTCCTTTCTTTTTTTGTAAACTTTGTTCAGGAATGTTTGAATCTGGAAGCAAAGTTTCAGGTTTTAATTAGCATATAATTGTCATGGCTCACTCGCTGTTATTGCTAGAAATGACTCAACTCCAAATATCTGCAACTCTTCTTCAAAATCCCAATGACTAACGCTCAGCAACGTCAATGGTATTCAGGTGTTTTTTCAGTGTAATCACAATATTTTTTCATGAAGAAGATGAGCTATGGAAATGAAGCTGAAGTGAAGACTAAAAACACGCTGCAACAAAAGTCTCTTATGAGCTGAAAACTGAGTTAAACTGCAACCCCAATTTTACCACAAAAAGCCCTCAAGAAATTCAATGTACTTCTTTGGTAGTAAAAAGAAAACACTTTCCTCCAATTTCAACACTTAATTATTGAGAGTCTGTATACAGATCTAAGTAAACAGCACTTTTTTACAGGTTGCGTAATTTCATGAGAAAAACTTCAGTCTTCAGCAAGGTGGTGGACACATGTGTCATGCAGCATGTTGCTTACAGGCTTCTTGTTTTGTCCAAAGAACATAGAACACATGTAGAATAATAAAACCAATAACACTATGCCTTAAAACAAGTCCCAATCCACAACTGAGAACCTCAAGAGGTGAAAAGTAAAACACTTTTTAAAGATAAGTGTTTACAGAAACCAGTTAAGGACCAAACACTGGCTGGAAAAAAACCATTTAGAAGCTGTGATATGTGTGAAAGCTCGTCTTGCTAAATACTGTCCATCCAGACCAAATATTTGTTTGGGGTCCTTTTTGTTTAAATAGGAAAGTTCTCCTTCACTCATCTGTAAAGTATGGAGATCAAAGTCTTTTTGAAACTTTACTGAACCTATTAATATCAGGCTAAAGCTTGACCCAGACTTCCTCATGCTAACCAACAGCAAACACTGCTGCCAATTTCTTACCATTGGTGGATAATTATCATTTAACGGCTATTTTTTAGACTTAAACTGCAGGCCGTGTTTGTTTAATTTAGTGCTGTGAAGGAAGTCATAGCCCCCACCCCCACCCTGTTTCCCTTCCATGTCCTCCTCTCTCCCTCTTCCTCATGGCCTTTCCTCATCAGTGTCCTCCAGTCTGCGCTGTTGGCCCTTTCCTCCTCTCCTCCAGATTCTGGGTGAGTCACCTCCTTCGGCCCCAGCATCTTGACCTCCTTCTTCCCTGTCCTCTGCCTCCATCTCCTCCACAACATGCTCATCGTCCTCCATTCCCCCTTTATCCTCTTCGTCATCTTCCTCTGAATCCGACTCATCCGAGTTGTCCTCTTCCAGATAGCGGTAACCTTTGACCTGAGGGCCAAAACAAACATTGGTTAAATCTGTTGCAGCCTTGTTGTCATCACTTACATGTGTTACAATAAAGTTGTGACCATGACTAGGCTTTGCTCCTGCTCTGACGGAGGAATGGGGGATTAACCCGAGTTTGCAGGAAATGAAATCTAGTCTTTGATCAAATGACAAAGGTTGTTCTTTATTACATTATATGAAACTGTTATTAAAAATGTATTCTCTTTTTTTTTCCTTTCAGAAAACTTGATTTGTTCCCACAGAATGAAAGAAAACTTCCCAATCTTCTGTGAAAGCACTGCAAGGAAATGATCGGCTTGAATTCAAGCCTATTTAAATATTTAGTTATTATTTCAATTTAATTATTTAATATTGTAGATGTCAGAAGACTTCAGTTCTTCTTGATAGACTTTTTTCCTATTAGTTGATGGATGGATTCTCCGACACAGTTTGGCACAAAGAGGGACACTTGGAAAAACTAAGCTTTTAGAGGACGATCCTTCTCATCCCAATCCTGAGATATTCATGTGCCACTAATTAATCTGTTTATTATAGAATCTTCCAGAACTGTGTAAGGCGAAGAACAGAACCTCAAGAGATACTTTTGATGGGTTTCAGAAAATTTCACAGACCTCCTGGCAGTGAATTGGGATTTGGTTAATTCAGCACTTGTTTGTATTCAAGGTTATGGAGAGTGTAAGGACAAGAGTTTTGTCTTATTCTTGATACAGATCCAACACCTGACAGTATTTTTAAGTCTAATAATGTGATTTAAAAAAAACTCATAACTGTGTAACATGCAGCTGAGAGGTGATCCCCTTCCTGCATCACTTTCAGATCGTTTACATTTTGTTCTCTCTGATATTTACACATCTGGTCAGTCAACAATCCCATTTAACACATGACAGAAATTTTGCTGCTCCTGCAGGTACTGCATCAAAATACTATGAGAAACTTTCATTTGGTGCTTTATTTATGCTACTCTTAGTTGACACACAGCACTTCCTCTCTTTTATGTAAGGAAGGAGATATAAACCTCTCAGGCTGAACATAACTTTGCAATCTGTCTGCATTGCGTTAAAACATACATTTACAAACTGTGTGACACACACACCCAATCCTCGACCGTCCTAACCCTAAATATGCAAATCTCTCTAAAAAGGCTAAACTTCTGTTAGATTTCATGGACGAGGCAGGACATGTTGACCCTTGGCGTTCCTTATTCCCACAGAGCAAGTCCTCTTTCTTTTCCCCTGTGCATCACTCATATAGTCAAATAGATTATTTTTTCTTTGAGCAGAACTTTCTGCCTTATTTTACAAAAATGGAATACTTGTCCTGTGTTGAATCAGATCATGCCCCAGTATTATTAGATCCTGGATTCCCTCTTTATAAACCGGAACACCCCTCTTGGAAATTTAATGTAAACCTTTTGTGTGCTAACAGATTTGGTAAAATTATATCCAAGAAAATAGATGATTTTATAGTCTAATAATAAAAGATGACATCCCCCCCTTCTCTGGGAAACATTAAAAGCTGTGATCAGGGGTGAGATTATATCATACTCAGCTAAAATGAATAAAATTAAAAGAACTAGACAAGACGTATCATCCTGTGGATAATCAGTATTCATTGGCCCCCTACTTTGAATTTCACAAAAGAAAGCTGGATCTTCAAACACAATATAATCTGGTAACAAATAAAAAATAAGGAACACCTACTGTTAAAAATACAAGGATACTTCTATGAACATGGAGACAAAGATGACCTTAATGCCTGTTCAATACCAGCAGTGCTCAATAACCCCGGCTGCATCCTGGAGAATGGGGCGGGGCTGGATATTGGGCGGAGTTGGATGTCAAATGGGCGTGGTTAGACAGGCAATGGGGGTTAGGGTTAGCAATGGCTAAGAGAAACATGATCCAATCAAAATGTTGAGGGGTGGGATTGGACATCCAGCCCCATCCAATATCCAGCCTCGCCTCATTCTCCAGTCTGCAGTCGAGACCCTCTCGCAGTGCTTAGGGCCATGACCGAGCTACAACTGAATTAAACAGAAATCATAAAAGCAATAAAGACCATGTAAAATGGCAAAACACCAGGCACCAATGGGTACCCTACTGAATTGTAAAGAAAAATTTTTGAATAAACTATCAGCTCTCTTGCTTGACATGTTTAATAACGCTCTGTCATGTGGCTCACTCCCACAGACTTTGAAGCATCGATCATCCTCCTGCCACAGAATGTGGCCCATGTCACCATATTTCCCTCCTGAATAGCGACGCGAAAATCCCGGCTAAAGTTATTACCCTGCGCCTAGAAGCAACGATACATTAAGTAATTTCTGCCGATCAAACATGTTTAATGCCGAGGCATCATCCATTTATAAATATACGCAGACTCTTAAACGTTATTTACACTCCTGCGTCTAATGCAGTACCAGACGTGTTTATCGTGCTGGATGCGGAGAAAGCTTTTGATAGAGTAGAATGGAGATTTTTATTTTCATGTTTAAAGAAATTCGGTTATGGCTCTAACTTTGTTGCACGGATTAGACTCTTGTATACCTCACGCCAAGCATCTGTCCTAACAAACGGGAAACGCTCAAAATATTTCAAGCTGTCAAGAGGTACCTGCCAGGGCTGCCCAGTAAGCCCATTACTGTTTGCCTTGGCTATAGAGCCTTTATCCATCAAACTGAACACCCTACCATCAATTTGTAGAATGCACAGGGGAGGTATAGAGTATCTCTGTATGCAGATGATTTATTAATATATGTATCAGACCCTGGCCGAAGCATTCCCAATTTAATCCATGCCATGAAAGAATTTGGAGCTTTCTCTGGATACAAATGAAATATAAATTAAAGCAAATGATATGCTGTTAATAGTCTGGCTCTCCAAATACAAGATAGTGATCTACCATTTGAAATTTCCAAAAATGTATTTAAATACTTAAGCATCAATATCACAAGAGACATGCGACAACTTAGCCAAGAAAACTTTGGCCCGCTACTCAAAAAACCCCAAAAATTAGAACTATAAAAATGGAAATGACTTGTTCTATCCTTAATAGAGAAAATCAGCTGTATTAGAATGACCATGCTCCCCAAATTCCTTTACCTATTTCAGTGTATTCCTCTCTACCTTCCTAAATCTTTCTTTCAGTCCCTTGATAAAGCCTTCACCTCTTTTATGTGGGATGAGAAGAAACCTAGAATACGTTTAGAACTGTTACAGAGTCCAAAACACCAAGGTGGCCAAGCCCTTCCAAATTTTTGTGATTATGACTGGGCCTCAAATATAGAAAAAGTCATGTACTGGCTCCATACCCCCAATGCATCCTGGTCCTGCACTACTTCTCTTAGAGCCCTGGTTACTTCTACCCTGCCCATCACAGTCTCAAAGTTCAATAATAATCCAGTTGTCATAAATGTCCTCAAAATATGGTTTCAATTTAGACGGCACTTCAGATTGGACAACCTCCTTTATTTAGGTCTCATACAAAATAATCTTTTCCCCCAGGCAAGGCTAGATTCTAAATTCACTCTGGGGAAAACAAGGTATTCAGTATTTCAAAGACATGTACATGAACTCTATATTTGCTAGTTTTGATGAGTTGTCACACAGGTTTAATCTCCCAGGTCTAGTCTATTCCGTTTCTTTCAAATCCGCCACTTTTTACAACATCACAACTCTAACTTCCCCCGTATATAATTACCTACCAATTTAGACAAACTGTTAGGAGCGCCATTCACCCCCAAAAGATTAATCGCAAGAATAAATGACTGTATTACATCCTTTAAAGATGCAAACCTTACAAAGATCAAAGTGGACTGGTTGCCGGAGTTAGGGAATTAGATGACATTTGGGACAATGCCCTAATGAGAGTAAATAGCAGCACGTCGTGTTGCAGGTTAAGTACAATTGAATTTAAAATCTTGCATCGCATCTATTACTCAAAATCAAAACTGGTTTGAATATATCCCAACATAGATGCTGGCTGTGTTAGGTGTCGAAATACCCCAACTTATCCCATATGTTCTGGTTCTGCCCGGCCTTGACAACCTACTGGTGGGGGTTCCTTAAAATACTGTCAGATGCACTTAAAATAAAACTCAGATGCTCTTAAAACCTAACTCCAGCCAAATGCAGCAATGGCCATGTTTGGTACCACAAATAAAAAATACTTTATAATTAAAAAAAAGTCACAAAAATATAATTGCCTTCACAACATTGCTTGTGTGCAGAAGGACACACAACCCAGTGTGTCGCTATGGCTTAGTGACCTAATGCACTTCATTTCATTTCATTTTATTTATTTATTTCATTCAAAACAACATAAAAATAAATACAAAATAAGACTACCAATTAAATTTGGCCTGAATGAAAAGGAGCAAAAAGAAGAGCAATCTTATGATATCTGCCCCTTAATTAATTTCATAATCATCTTATGTCCATTCTAATTATACATTTTACATTATTCACATACAACATCCAGTTGTTCTAAAATTTGCATTAGTTACCCATTACATTCCTTTCTTTTTAGTAGTTTTGAAAGCATTTACAGATATCCAAAATATAACACCATTGTAATTATTCAAGGTAATTCACATTATGCCTCTAACTCTTCATAAGTCGTTAATATTGTTCTTTTCATGCTTTTCTTAAACACATTGATTGTTCCTGATTCTTTAACTTCTTTTTGAAGCTCATTCCATAAATTTATTCCTTGCATGTCATACAGTTAGAGAAGATAAAATAAACTATACGAGGAACACGGGATAAGTTTTTCTCTGTCTGGGACTCAGTACTGTCTTACTTGGGTAAACTTAAAATACTGCCTCCTTAGCGCCACTTAACAGCTCCTCTTGCATCTGTATCTGTGACATAATTATCCGTGCACAGTGCACAAAATTAGCTCTGATGAGCCCAAACTTAACACCTTTATTTTTTTATTTTTTTTTTACATATACATGTACATAGTGTATATTCATGAAAGTCCTTATCACTGTGGATGTCCCTATGTCCTAAGGTGGGGAATTACTATTAGAAAATGCTGATGTGAGCACTAATCTGATTAGTTTTGTTTCTCTGTACCTGTGTCTTTCTACACACCCTGTACCACTAGTGCTCAATAAAATTAAAAAAAAAAAAAAAAACCTACTGTGTTGTGTTGGTGGTGCTTTAGCTTTGCTCTGCTGGTTAAAAAAAATTTCAAGTGTAAAACACTCCTTTGCAGAAAGAGATTATCAAGTGCTGCTGTTTTCTGAGCTTTTCACAGATGATTCTTGCTGTTTCTAATTTGTGTTGCTTCATTGTCCGTTATGAAATCGCCCTCTTGGTTTGAGCTAACTTTCAGCCCCCTTACCGAGTTATCTCTGCGGACAATGGGCTATTAAGTTCTTGGAGGACTTAATATCTGTCTGTCTACGTCACCTTAAACCGTTTCCCTCTTATGGACGTCCATTTAAAATATTTTGCCCTCCAGTTTACGTCAAACCCCCAAAAGCACATCGAGCCGTTATTAAGTTTTAATGTTTTTAATGTGAAAAGCTTTTGACTAAATCAAATAAGTTTCATCATGGGTTGTTACTTGAACAAAATTTCTCATATCGTCTTCATCAAGAGGCATTGACATAAATGTGACGGGATCAACCCTGAGTGTATCAGCACAACCAGCATTTCCTCATTTATTAACTGTGGGTGAGTTATAGTCAGTTACAAACATGCATGTACAATATGATTTCTCTCTACATATTTCTATATTTTGTGATGATTCATACGCTGTAATTCCTCAGATTTTAAAAAAAAAAAAAACTGTTCAGTGCAGTCAGTATATCAGTAAAGGAAAAGAAAATCCTTCTCTTAATGACATGTTTTGACCAGAAAAGATCTGATAAAATACTCCTCAATTGGATTTAAAATGATGAAATAAACTGTTTTAAGTGGCCTCTTTAGAATTGGATGCGTAGAGTAAATTACCTTGTGCCGTGGGCGAGGGATACGAGGGAGTCTGTGCTGCACCTTCTTGGCCACCCGACGCTCCATCACTAAATAGCAGTAGCATGCCAGCAGTAAAGTGGCTATTAGGATGGAGAGCTTGGCCTACATGTAGTTAGGGGAAAAATGACAGAAAAACAGAAGGAAATCTTAATATATATAGTTCTGTTCCAACATTTTAATTCACCCCTCACTACCTTTGCTAAGGCGGTTATGTCTTTACCAGCGTTTATGTTTGTTTGTCTATATTTTTTTGTTCAAGATCATTTAAAAAGTTATGGTCGGATTTTAGAAGTGTTAATAAATGTGAAAAAGAAGAACTGATTTAATTTAAGTGGTGATCCGGATCACTGTTTGGATCCAGGAGTTTTTTAGAGGATTCTTTAACATTGTGACATATGGCCGTTTTCAACATTTGTGCACGTAACTCCAACGAAAACGGTCGGAGCATTTAGGAAAAAACTACAGGACAAGCTTCCAACAGGTTGTAAAATATATTAAAGACTGTTCCAGGTAAGGGTGGCTGCACGGTGGCATGCTGGTTAGCACACAGCAAGGTGGTCGCTGGTTCGATACTTGGCTGGGGTGAGGCTCGGACATTGGCCTTTCTGTGTGGAGTTAGCCCCCGAAGACTGCTGGGATAGGCTCCAGCTTCCCCCTTCATTGGATTAAGTGGTTAGGATAATGAATGATGCAGGGAATTATTCCAGATACTATGATCCAGAATATATAAAAATTAGGGGCCTTTGGAATTTTTATCATAGGAAGAGAACAAATAATTACAATATGGGGAGAATTGTGGCGAAGGTTTTTTTTAGTTTTGTCTACATTTGGTTTAAAGAGATCAGACCTGTAATATTTTCTAGTGGTATCAACGATTTCTCTCCAGGTTTTTCTCTTTTTTTTAGGTCTTTCGTTTTTATTTCAAAAGCAACATGTACGAGGAATATATTGAGCTTTTTTGTCCAAGTTACTTAATACTGCAATAAGAGGCAATTATTAAGGAAGGGAAACAGTGAGAAAAGCCTGAGGACAGCCAAACCGCATAAAAACTGTACTGATAAATCAGTAGCAACATTATCTAAGCAGTTTCGGATCATCTTAAGAAACAACAGAACAAAAGACTGGGAAAAAAACAGTAAACTATTTCTGAAAACTAAAGAAAAAAAACAAGAAAGTTTCTTTCGAAGTTTCTGACTAATTCCAACATTGACTTGTAAGCTTATTGAAATGATATAAACACTTTTTTGACTTAAGTATGGTAAATTCCTTTGTGTGTCCATCTGTTTCAGTGAATCGCTGCACTTATTTATAAAGTTTCCTGACAATATATTTAAAAGACTGAACTATGGTTGTTTTAGCAGTCACTCTACTCAGTCCTCGCCGCAGGCGGCCCAAAACCACGAGTAGAATGTCTCTAAACTAAATCTAAAATCATGTCACTCACCCTCATCGGCATGTTGGACCAGAGGTAAACTATAAAGATGGCAATGGCCTGCCACCAGTGATAGATGGTGTAGACAAAGTCCAGCCGTTCCTTTTCTTCAGCATACAGCATACCAACCAGGGCTGCCATGCACACAGATGAGTTCATATTAACTTATTGTGTGTGGAAAAAAGGAAAACGTGTACAGACAGACCATGGATGAAACTTACTGCTGACTCCTGTCTTGTTCAGCGCGGTGCCGATACCCCACAGCACAGAAATAACCAGGAGCGGGCCGAGGTACTGCGGCTGATTGGGTTCTACAGAGAACACCATGAGAGCCACCAGCAACACTAAATGCACTGCAGCTCCTCCAATCAGACACATCCAGCGAGGGAGGCGCAAGAGGCCAAGACAGAGAGATGAAAATACAGAGCAGGAGAGGCCGTAGACGACTATCAGAAGCCACAGTTTGTCCAGGCCCAGGATGCAGACACCATAGGACTGTTGAGGATGGGGAAAAAGTGAAACGTTCATATTTTTACTTCCTTTCATGTCTTCCTATTCATTTTTAAATTAGCCATCACTTCTTTTACACATTGGATCTTGGCTTAAACCGGGTAACTGTGACGCATGTGTGGCAGTGCGGTACCAGGGAGAATCCTGTGATGGCAAACAGGACTTCCAGTCCACTGTAGATGAAGAACGGGCAGAGCAGCCGCAGACGGTAATCCCTCAGGTGTTTGAAAGGCAGCTGGAAGATGTTTCCCCAGCCGATGCTGCGGAGGTCAATCTCTTCTGTTGGGCGGTAGGCGGGGCCACACAACGCAAGGAACTGTGGGTAGCAGAGCACAGAAACACACGTTTTCTGCGCTGTTCAGACAGAACATTTAACCTCACAGATGCACGTCTGCAACTTAAGCAACAAGGCAGTGCTCGACAAAAAATACATAAAAACCAAACACTGGAAAAATGACGATTACTTTCCTCAAAATGGTTTTAAAAATATGTTTTTGGAGATGACTGTCACCCTGAAAAGACTATGGATTTAACAGAATGAATGCAAATTAAAATTTTCCTAGCCGTCATCTAATATCTGAGAAGATGTTTCAAACATGATGTGAAACTTTGTAACTGAGCTGGTTTATCGATTTGATCTTAAAGCCTGCAGTTTCAGTATCCTGATTTGATCTCGTCACTTTCAACAACCTTGTTTCCAGTAGAATCAGCACCTTCTGTGTCCTTTCAGCCCACATAAAACAGAAAACATCCACTGGATACTGGAAATAAGTGTTGTGTCATAACTGTGACTTTCTAAAATTTTTAATTTTTTTTTTTCTTAAAACATTTAAGAGTCGAATAAAGCAGAGACATTTCCAAATGGGAAAACTGAGCTGCGGGATGCTTATTAGCTCTGACTGTCCCCATTCTGCTATGTAAAGTAAGAATAACATCTAAGAAGCTTAAATAAACATCGAGTGAGCTTTTCCGTTGTTTTCTGCCAGCATTATGCAATCAGTTCTTGCTGCATTAACCCAACATTTGGCTCAGGACAAATCAAACCAAAATGTGAAGTGGATCAAGAGGAGAACTTTTTCCATGAAACCAGTGGTATAGATGAACAGATGAGATATTTTCAGGGTCAAAGTTGGAAATTTGGGGCTTTCTTTTCTTTCTTTTCTTTTCCTTTCTAATGAAAGGGAAAGGAAAATATAGAAAATAATTCTATAAAAGTGCTACAAATGTAGAAGAGGGAGAGCAGAGTAAGAGCAACACTCTGGACTTGACTCATTATACAGCATATTTAATGAATGTCTTTCCAGCGTTCATTAAGGTGGAACTGAACAGTCCTCTTATTGCTTTGGAAGATCCCTGACTGAGTTAGACAACCCAAAGGTGCCTTACACAAACATCTAGTCTGATAGCTAAACAATTATATTAAAAAAATAAATAAATAAACATGCTGACATCCAGAGAGTCAGATTCATGAGCATGCACTGGGATGATCTTACAACAATCATGGCGAGGAAGGCGAAGCCCATGAGGATGCTTTCCACTTGGATGAGCAGCATGGAGCGGGGCAGGTTGACAAGCACGGTGGTGTTAAAGCCAGGAATCACTCCAGTGATGTCTGCACCTGGGAAGTGTAATGTTTAGTCATTAAAATGGACATATGGGAAGCAGACGAGCATATTTCAGTTCAACACACTCTTCTTTAACTCAGACCTGAAGCATCTGCTTGTCGGATTAACATGAAAATCCACGTCTGCTGCGAAAGTGGCTGAAATGTTCACCATAAACCGACACTAATAAAGCAGCAGCTTAAATAACGGTGTGTGTGGGTGGTTTTGTATTATAAGCCACGTGTTGGAAGTTTTCATATATGACAAGTCACAGAAACACGTGAGCAAAGTTTTACTACTTTCTCTTGGAGCTACCTGAGAACTAACCTGGTTAACAAGAGAGATGGAAAAGCTGAAATGTTCACTAAAAGGCTGACACTGGCTCAAGACCTGGCGGTAATGTTGTGGAATATTTTATACTACTTTGATGCTACAGAAAGGACACAGCAGCCCACGGTAAAAGGGACTACATTCATTGCAGACAAACACAGCTTCGGTTTGGGACAAGGGAGGCCTCTCTTCAGAAGTAGCCCTCTGCTGATATTGGCTCATCTCTGCAGCAATACTTCTTTACATGGGAAGGCATGTTGCTAATTATACACTGTCCAAACTGACTGCTGGTGACTGTTGTTGTTGATAGAGTTGCCATGTTACTGCAACAGACATCATTGTTTACCAGGTGCAGAAGTAGACCTAGGATCAAATCTAACTTCCACAGTAACAACTCACTTTTGCGAAAAGCATCAAAAGCAACCTGTCAAAAACTCACACAGCTGTAGTGAACGCTGGTCAGCAGAACAGCTAAATGGATAAGGAGCAGCAGGGACAGAGGGAGGAGGGGCTCAGGTGGTAGAGCCGCCTGACGGTCCGCAGGGCCTAGGGGGACACAACTGTTCTCTGAGGGCCGGTTCCAAGCCCAGATACATACATGAGGGCATCCGGCGTAAAACATGTGCCAAAAGTTCAGCTGTGAAATGATTCGCTGTGGCAACACAAGCCGAAAGGACAACAATTAATAAACAGAGGGAAGTGCATTCAGACCATCGTGCCAAGTACAGACATGGAAGCACACAGCCGAGCTGCTAAATCAGTCTTACACACAGTAACAGCCTAGTCTGAGGCTGTAACACTAACTTTGGCTGTTACAGGGATGTGGATTAAATAGTTTGCTTGACCGACAAGACTCTAGGCTGGTTTTACAACCAAGTTTGTAAAACATTTAGAACAGTAAAGGAATAGCTTCAACAAAGATGTGAGAATACAGAAAAACTTCAACTTTAAAGGAGTAACAGGATTTAAGAGATGTACTGTGTGTTGCAGTTCAGCAGCTGAATCCACGTTAACAAGCTGAGAGAAACATGAAAAGCGAAACCAAAGTGAGCTGGAAAATAGCTCGTAGATCCATATTCAGCGTTATTATTCCCTCTTTTTTCTATACGTGCTTCATCCTCTTCAGTTGCAGGGGATCTGAAGCATATTTAAGCCATCAGAGGATGAGAAGCTGGCTTAATCCCAGACAGGTTTCCATTTCACCAACACAGAGGCACACACAACTATCTGCACTAACACTCAAACCGACAATGTGCTGAAAATCCCAAGTTTATCTCGCATGTTTTCAAACCGTGTGAAGAAACCTGGAGCCCCAAGAGAAAACATTTGCTATGAAACACCACTGCAAACCACAAGTCCACCGTACAGATGAAACATTTTTAAGATAAATAAAAAAACCACCATCTGTGGACTCTGATCTGATTCCTCTTTTTTGTGTCTTTTTAACAAATGCTGTGGATTACTGTGACGCTGAAACCAAAATGAAGGCTCAGGCTGGGACAAATGGGTAACTACAAGCTATGGATGGAGAAAGTGACACTGATGATGACGAGGAAGAAAGCAGTGAAAAGCAGGCAGTATCCGCTCTGTGTTGGCTGTGAGAGCTGATGAAGGCTACTGAGGACATCTAGGGGTAATGGCAGGTATCAAACACACAACATGAAATATCACAGAGCAACATAACAAGAGGAACAAAAAATATGTCATAAAGCAGAATATTTTGAAATGGAAACACAAACACAAGGTCAAGACAGCGGAAAGAAACCAACACATAGCAAACACCGTGACAGCAGGTAATTATTTCTTGCTGTTAAGATTTAATAATAAGAAGTATTGGAACAAAAAGGAGCCATAAAATATGCAGGTGCTTGTGTATTTTGTCTTTTATTTTTATTACTGTCTTAGTTATTATTTATAATATAATTAATTGACATGAGCGTAACAGAACTGGATTACTGGATTTTCTGTTATCCTTAGTTTCTTATTTTCTGAAAATGTTTGAGCATATATAGACATTTATATCAAAAGATATTGATAATTACTCCATATAACTGGGAAAATGTTATATTAAGATACATCTGCTTTTCTGGTGGTAATAAAGAAGGAAAGAAGATTGTTGTAACTACATAACAATATGTAGACAAGTTTAGTTATGAATGACTTTGCTAACAACTCCTGTAACAGAGGTTTCTGGGCTCTGATTGGTCCTGTCGTCCAGTTTTATTTGTTTTCCAGCATATATCTTTAGTGAGACTGTCGTCTAACATCCTCAACCAGTCCAAGATATCTCACACAAAGATTTGCTGGTTCTGGGCAACTTTTCAGCAGCTGCTACCAAAACGTCACCGCCACAGTACTCAATACTAAATGAGGCATAAATGTTGTTCAATCTAAGCCATTTAAATACATTCAGCAAATATATTTATGAGGACAAAACCTTTAAGTATGTTATTTGACAACAAATATTAGTCTCTACGAATGTCCCAAAAACAACTTTTTCCTTTGAACTTAATTCAGATGAAGGACGGATAAGACAAATGAGACACAACATGTTAAACATGAAGCTTTAGAGGTTTTGTTTTGTGGGTGTCACAGCCTTTGAAACTAGTAAACAGATGTGATTCTGCTGTTTCAGACCATATGAGCCAATCTCATGGCTAACATCAGCACCAAGTCAGGGTTTTTATCACTTAATTAATGTTTTATTTGTTTTATTAACCTGCATTCGGTTAAAGAGACAGCATTCAGGGAATAATGTATTTCAGGGAATATGTGTGTGTGTGGTGGTGGTGGTGGGGGGGGGGGTGTTTGCTCTATGTCCTTGTGTGTGTGTGAGTGTGTGGAAAGAGCTTGTGTCTTTATTGTTATTGTATCTTTATTGTTATCTGCTGTTTGTTTTTATCCTTATGACTTGATTTTATCTTGTAAAGCACTTTGTTGTCCTTGGCATGAAAAGTGCTCAAGAAATAAAGTTTGATTTGATTTGATATAATCAGGCTGCAGCTTCATATTTACTCACTGACAGAAAATCAGTCAATCAATCAAACTTTACTTATGAAGCACTTTCCCATCATAAAACGTGAGACTCAAAGCGCTTTACAGTTTAAAATCATTCCCGCCCGACCAACTCTCCAAAGAGCAATCCATTTACTTCCCCAAACGGCTGAATTAATTAGTTTTTATGTTTTTTATGGACTGAGTCTCACATAAAGCTGGAAATGAGGTGTTTTACCACATGTTTTCACGTTGGCCAGAATGTGTTTGTTGCCATGAAGGTAATTGTTGAGGACGAGTCGCATGGGCAGCTCAGCGAAGACAAAACTCAGCTGATGGAGGAGAAAAACAACAAAGAAACTTTTGTTCATTTACTTCTCAAATTGCACAAGTGCATTTCACTTGTTAAGCACATTTCATCTATGAGTTTAGCAAACAAGACTGAATTAATTAAACGGTTACTGGGACAAAGATGACTTTCGACTCACATTGAAGATTGAGAAGAAGAGCGACTGGAAGACAATGATGTAACTGTGACACGCCCCCTTTGGAAGCTTTTTCTGCTCCTGCACGTGTTCTTCTCTGTAGTTGACGTACTCGTAGTACTGCTGTGCCATCCTGCATGTGCAGTGTTGTTGTAAGAACATGGAAGAAGGGATAAAAACGACTGTGCATTAATTTAAAAGACCCAGACAGAAGTTATATCTATTGAAAACAACAGCTTACTATCCTAAAAACAAAATCTACCAACTAGGCCTGTCACAATAAGCAATAAGTCAATTAATCGCACGATAAGAAAAAATCCATGCAATATGTTTGCCAGACGCAATCATTTTCATTTGTCTTTCTTTTCTGCCGCATTTGTTTTAAGACAATATTAACGAAAGACGACAATACAACAAGCTTCCATCTGTATTTAAAGGGGTGCTATGATGGTATTTATAGTTTTCTGAGCTTTCCACAGTGTTACAGTGTTGAATCCTCATCAGACATTTGAACGGCACCGTTTTTTATCACCTAAACGCATGTTTGAGTTTGAGTTTTAGCACTCTCTCCGTTCGGTTTCCATGGCGACAAAAAACGCATCGTTTTAGAGAGTTTTTTCTACTTCAAAATCCTTGTGACGTCCCGGGGGATAAGGTTCGGTGACTGGTTACCTTCTACTGGTTAACAAGGGCATGTACAGATACATCAGGCGGGTGGAAAACGTGGGATAAAGTTATTTCCAACGATGGCTGGTGAGTTTACCAAAGAGAGACATCCTGCTGCATTCGTTGCTGTGGGTTGCTGTTTTCCACTTCGTTTTCAGGGTCTGATTCAGGTTCCAAGATGTAGGGCTGTATGCTATGTGTTGACATTGTATTTTGTGTTTTTTATTGAGTTCATATGAGCCTAATCCTTCTGTTTATGAGACGTTACAATGACGGCGAAAGCAGGTGCGGTGCGCGCTCCCGATGTAGTGCAGTGGCGGGAGGCGGGGCTTAATGCGGAAGAGTCTCAATCCACTCGTTTTGCCCACAGGCTGATCTGACAGCCTACGGAGAGGGTCGGTCTGAAGTAAATAAAGCGATTTGTGACAATAACTCGATCAGTCCCAGTCCTTCTGGTCTCAGAAATAAAATTAAATTAGCCCGAAATGCACACAATAGTTCCACTTTAAGACCTAAACAAACAGGCCAGCTCCATCTTCCCGACCGTCCACCATCACTGCGGTGTTTAACCGACAGATTAATCACCAACAGGACAGTGCAACATGGTGTGCACTCAGACAGCGTGGTTGGTAAAGCGATGCTGCACTTTAATTTTGTTAAAAAGGCGACATTTTTAAAAAAAATGTTGCAAACATTCCACAGCCAGTATGAATTATCTGGATGAACATACGTGTTACAAACGGCACTTCCACAACTTTACAATGACATGAGAAATGACATTTTACCATTCCACCTCTGCTCAAGTCCAAACATGTCTCCTTATATGAGCTGACTAGAGACTATGTAACTGTCTTACATGGCGTTTAGAGACCATTTGTTCCAGATAACCAAGTTGCCAAAACCCCAGGAGAAATCCTGATCTGTTTTAGCAGACTGGGGACAGGATGAGTCCAGTCTGCACACCGAGCTAAATGTTCTGTAGAAATAAAAGTATGTTGAACTTTGGAAGGGTGGACCTTAATTATTAAGACATTATTGTTATTTTAGTTGAAAATGGTCTCAAAATGACAAAATCTCTTCGCGCAAGATTATCGTCTATCGCAATAATATCTCAGAGAACTAATCACATGGCAATATTTGTTACCATGACAGGCCTAGCTATCAACCCATTTACCCACCTGTCTCACAACGTACCTACCTATTAAACAGCAAAAGTGATGCGGTAAGAACCATCAAACGCTGATTTAACTAACTCTCATATGGACCATTCATAGACAGATGAGAGTGGGGATAACTTAGTTACCAGGCTCATCAAACATCAGTCCAAAGCACATCCACACAAATGCTCACAGACATGTTTCAAAACAAACTGTGAGAAGGAAAGTGTGAAAATCTGGTCTTCAGGGTCAAAATGCTGCGAAGAAACCTCTGCTGAGGAGCGCCAGAGTGAGGGAAACTTTAATTAGACCACTGAAAATCTGCTTTGTTGTGTTGACTCAAAATGTAATGTTTCTGGTTCCAACTACCGTCTATTTGTGTGTCGCATGGTAGCTGCATGAGCGCATCATGAAGCATGGAGGAAGAAGTATGATGACAAGGGGACAACCAGCGTTCTGCCAGTCCGTTTGGTTTGTTTTATCCCTCATACTTTGGACACCATTTACACTCATTCTTAGCTGATCTAGAAAGAAAAATTAAACATGCATGATGTTGGATTGTATGAGGAAACCAGAGGAAGACAGAGAACATGCACACTCCACACAGGAAAGTCCCAGCCAACATTCAGACCTCAAACCTTCTGGCTGTGGGGCGAAGGTGTTAACCACAACACCACCTGCCAGTCCTCCCAGTATCCACTTCTCAACATACAACCAAACTGGTCTATAACGACATGAAGGAAATTCTTGATTTTTGTCTCCTTTGATCAATAAAACCTTTTTTTTTCTGCCAAATGTGCAGAATCAAAGCATTATTGAGATTGGGACCGTGTTTGTAACCTATTAAATAATTCAACAGGATCGCAGCCTGCTATTTTACGCAGTCCTGGTCTGTCTTTGACAACGAGAGCACAGAAAATCCATTTTTAAGCATCTAAAAGCAGGTTTTATCCTAAACCCTTCTTTGCTACTGTAGCTTGTAACAGACATGAGAATACAGATCAATGGATAACCAGGAGACAATGTTGTCTTCACGGTGTTGGCGCTGACTCCTTGAGCCACCTGCCATCACAGTTTAGGAAAATTATTTGCATCGGTGGAGCCTCAAGAAACTGAACTTTCCATGAGAAATGGAAACTTTTATTCACAGTGAAGTTGTGTTAAAAACTTAGAATAAGGAAAGCAGAAGCCACGACAGCCACTAAATCACGACAGCAGCCTTAGAAAACACTGCTGGCTTGGGTTTGGTTTTCATTATGCGGTAAGTGCTGCTAAGCCCCCTCTCTCTCTCTTTCATATCCTGTCTCTCACCTTGTGATATAATTTCCCAAAGAGGCCCAGAGAGGCACAATGGCCACACCAATGGCTACAGCCGATGGAACCAGCGTGTAGTATCGCTCCCAGTAGTTGGTTGAAACAAAGAGTGCGTAGATTCCTGAAGCCAGGAACATCATCCATTTCGTACCCAAAAACCTGTGAGTGACAGACATTGTGTGCAGGAGGCGTTAATGCCTGTTGGATTCCAGAGAAAGAAGGTGTCACTCACTCTTATAGTTGCTTCCCTGCTCCAACACAACTGACTGAAAGAAATGGGTCATTGTGTGGAGCTTGAAGAGAAGTTGTTGGATCCATTTGATATGATTCAGGTGTGATCCAGCAGCTTTTTGTCAACTTCCTCACAATGACAAGTTTCTTTCAGTCAGGTGTGTTGCAGCAGGGAAACAATACAAACCAGCAGGAATGCAGCCATAGAGGACCAGAGTCTGACACCCCCGCGTCTGACTTTACCTGATCAGTATGGGAGTGTACAGGAGGCCGACGATTGGCGTAACGTTGATGCCCATCAGCATCTTCCTGTCGATGTTTTCAAGGCCAAGGTTGCTGTACTTCACTTCACGGTAGGTCATATCATAATGCAGGATTAGCTGCATTTGCAGTAGACCTGTATTGTGCACGCACACACAAACACACACACACACACAAGATTGTTAATCATTTCTTTTCTTTTAGATGGGGTGTCTTGCACCTCATCAAACTCACCCATATAAACGCTATAAACAATCATGGCTCCAAAACTGGCTGCAAGAACGTTCTTGATGACTCCCAGCTTCTTTCTCCTGTAGTACTTCCTCTCTTCCTCCTCCTCGTTGTACTGCGCCTGCGGGCCTAAAAACTCCTCCATCTGAGGAGAAAACGTAACTACATCATGCATACGTTTAAAAAAAAAGAAAAAGACTTGGGGTCTTTAACTGTGAAATCACAGCAGCTGCTGTGGCTGTTTTCCACGGGACAGCTGAGCTCACCTGACCCTGCACATCCTCCTCTTGGCCCACATTCAGCAGTTCATTGAAACCACCATTAATAGGCATTACAAGCTGATCGGCGTCAATGATCAGGTCTTCTCCCTCAGTTGGGTCCATCTGGTGTCCAGAAATAATCAGGTCACAAAAAGAATACTTCATAATAAAAAAGTTATTCTCGGCTGCCCTACCTACATGTCTGCTGGCATCTTGTAATGTCCCTAATAAGATACAGAGCTCATTTCACCAAATATTAATCATTTAAAATATTGTATGTTTTATTTCAGTGTGCCTTCAACACACCACCATCCTTCTTCCAATGGTTATAATGGTCTGTTTGTGGCTTTATCACATGAATAATTCATATAACCATCGATACCGGAAGTTAAGGTTGCATCTAATAGAGAAAATAATTAGAACAAGGAACAAAGAAAAATGAAAAATAAATCAAATACATTCAAAATACATGGACTAATTAAAAAAAAGATGTGTATTGAGGTTTACAATGATAAAATGTGTATTGAGTATCTATGATTTTATTGACCATTACAGGAGCCTGTAAGAACTAGACTATTTTTGATGTACTGATATGTAAAACCTATAATTAAAATGGGCTTATTTTTATTTTTACATCCCTCTGTTTACTCGATTTTACAGCAGTCCCACAGATCTCAATAATAATTAATAATTTAAGATAAGTTATAAGATAAGTTAGTGCTAAAAGAAATGATGTTGAAATGTGCGTTTTCCACAGCTTTGTACAACGTGGTCTCTGTCAGATTTATATGACCTTACAGTCAAACTATAGCGGCACTGATGTTTTGATGGACTATCGGCCTGTTAAAATACTGGATTTAGTACTTATATAGATATCCTGACACCACTGTAATGAAGCTTCACATTTGTTTTCACTTCTGAGACTTTTAGGCCATAAAATGTTAAAACAAGCTCTGGTATCTTCCATGTCGCATGATCATCGTGGGCCATCAGATAGCATGATGATGAAGATGATGATGATGATTTTACTGTTTATTTGCAGGTTACTGAACAGTATATTCTTTCAGTATATAAAAGATTTAAATCAATATTCTAATGACTTGTAGTCAATTTATTTTTATTGTCACTTTCATTTTTTATTTTCAATTAAAGCTTGTAAAATAAAATAAATGGAAGAGTATTTCTACCTCAAATCTAAGTTATTTGGAGTTTCCAAGTGCATATACATGAAAATTTTTTTTAAAAATTAACAGCAGAATGTCACACTAACATCTCTTTGTGAGAATGACTCAACTCTTCTGACTGATCTTTATCAAGCCGATCGAGCTGCCATGATGAAAAGTCTTTTCTTGAGATAAGCCTCACAAGCCTCATGTTACTTTCAGTAACATTCTGGTGATTTTATCTGTTTTTCCTCATCTGGTTGTGAAGAAAACTGGTTTATTTCCCCTCTTTCTTCCCTGAATTCCCTCATCTGCATTTCATTCAGCTCTGCAGAGTCCTGGTAATGAGCCATTCATTTGATTCAGGTGTGTTGGAGAAAGGATGACTTAAAAACAGGGGTGCCCAGCTCCGGTTCTTGAGAGCCACAATCCTGCGGGCTTTCCATGCATTCCTGTTCCAATACACTTTACTCAAGCTAAGCAGCCATTGTGCAGAACTTCATTGGCTGTTGGATCCATTTAATGAAGTGTTTCTCAATTCAGGTCCTCATGCCCCACTGCCCTGCATGTTTTATAGGCAACCCTACCTAAACACACCTGAATGAAATAAAGGGCTCATTAACAGACTGCAAAGAACTTGATGAAGAAGTTCAATAATCTGACTCAGGTGCTTTGGAGAAGGGTCATGTCTAAAACAAGCAGGGCAGGGAGGCCTGAGGACCGGAATTGAAAAACACTGATTTAATGGAAGCCAGGTGTGTTGGAGCAGGGATACATTGAAAACCTGCTGGACAGAGGCCCTGGAGGACCAATTTTGGGCACCCCTGATCTAAAACTGCAGAACAGTCTGGGTCTTGAGTCTTATCTCGAGGACCAGACTTGGGCACCCCTGGTCTGAGGCATGAAACATTGGCCTGGTTTCACAGAAGGAATTTAGCTTCAGGTAAAATGTTTCATGATAAAGTCAGCAGAAACCAAGTCAACAAACACTTCATCAAGGCAGGGAAGGGTATGCAGCAGTTACGTTTCTAGGATGCTATAATGTAGAGGGTCGGTCTTTTAAAGAACTTAACCTTTTTTAGGACTTTTTTAAAACCAGCAATCCTTTCAGCATGTCGGAGAAGACACAGACAGAAATACTAAAGAGGGCACAATATTGGTGTGACTGTAGGTTTGTTGACATACTAATGTGCACAATCAAAGCACAGCAGAGTTTAAACTGCAGGTATAACTAAATTGCCGTTTGGTCGCCAGTTTATAGCAACTAGCTATGATGCAACTTTACCAATTTTAAGGTTGGGACGGTTGCTGTGATCCACAGACATTTCTAAGGATGTAATGTTTACAAAATACTAAATGTTTTACAAAGAAGTTTTTCAAAATCACCCAACCAAGAAGCACTGTCTAATAAGTCAGGAGATATATAAATACTAGATCAGAGTTCCCTGGTATCACTGCTGCATGTTTTAGAGGTGTCCATACCTTAACACACCTTAATCAAATGAATAGTTCGTTAGCAGGCCTGTTTAGAAAATAACAAGCAGTTCACTTAATCTGACTCAGCTGTGCTGGAGTTGCTCCTGGAGAACCAGGATGTAGAAATGCTGTACTAAATCATTTCATAATATGAGCTCTTCAGTGCTCCATCATCTTTTGAAAAGATCGTTTTCTTACCTGTAGTCAAGACATAAAACAGTCATGAAAACTAGGCTTTCTTTTTTTTTTTTTTTAAAGAAAACAAAAAAACATACATACACACTGACTATCAGCAGCAAATACACTGAGGATACACAAAAGCATCCCTTTTTTTTTTTTTATCATGGACATGACAACAGTCAGAAAACTGCTGTGATTACATGACATAAATATCTCAAGCAGGGTTTGTTCTTCATTTCTGGTACTTGAGGCTTTCCTGCGGGTTTCAGATGTTTTCCTGCTTCAACACGACTAATTCCACATAATGCCTCATTGTGGAGAACCTGACAAACTGCTGGATCCTCTCCTACCACACTTGTGTTATTAAAATGTTATTATTCCCTTTTTGTCCGTGTTGTATTAAAAGTTTCTGTCCTATCTGAGGGAAGGGTGAAGAGTAAAAAACAAGAGGTCTGGGGGAAATGGGGCTTCAAATACATTTTCACACCATATAAATTGTGAAAAACCTTTAATGTTCAGTGTAGCCATATTATACAAATTATTTGTATAATCACAATTATTAAAAACCTCGTTCAACCTTTTGGTAACTTTTTTTCTTTTGCCGTTTATGCTTTTTTTTTTTTATTTAAACAACCTTATAGTACTAAAGGGTGTATTATCCTTTTTCCAATAAAATATTAACAAGTTATGCTATTTTGTTGGGTATTTTGTTGGCTAGTGGGGGGAAAAAAAAAAACCTTTAATGTTCAGTGTTGCCATTAAATACAAACTGTGATTTGACAAGGTTGTACTGGTTTTATGCCATCTCCTTAACTCGCGGTATTTACATCATGTTAGTTTTGCAGGTAAAATCCCAGTTTTTCTGGTTTTAGAACAACCAGTAAACTTACTTCCATGCTAATAGTAGTTTTATTTACTCTCTGTGAGCACAACATAACTCGCTGTCTACCATGGTTTTAAAAATGAATGATTTACTTACCATGTCTGCACGCGAGGCTCAGAAATGAACGAGGTCTGTCCACAGGACAGACACGCAGACTCTTTGTCCTTGTCGTGTTTTCTAGTGTCTGTTTTTGGTTCCTTTTTCTGAACCAAGCTGCAGGTATAAATAAAGGTTTCACGAGGGAAATGAAAGTTTGCTTCGTTCACTTCCCCATTTCTGCCTGTTTCTCTTAAAGGTACAGACACACATTTATGAAGCCTGTTCGCTGCTTCGACACAAACTCAGCCTTTAATACTCATGTTAACATAAAGAATGACGCTGTTTTTATTAGAGAAACTAACACCACAACATTCAGGTTCTCTGCTGTCCACGTGAGAAACCGTCACTGTGGTTTGCACACAAAACCAAACATCACGAAACATGGCCCACTGACACGCATCACATAAAAATAATACACAAGCAAATAGACAGCACGGCAGCATCCAGAATCAAAGTCTGAGTAAACTTTGCATAATGTCTTAAACAAAAAGACATTTTGGCTCAACCAATGCACATAATCCATGCCATAATCAATAAATCAGATCTATTATTTTATCATTAAACACTTTGGGTCTGCATGACATTTGCAAAGCATGTCCACCTGAAGATCGTCTGCTGTGGGAACCTAATGAGGGTCATGTGTAAGGTTTTGTTTTTAAAGAATTAAAAAGAAAACAAGTTCAGAAGATAATTCAGAAACAAAAACTACATTTACATTATTTTATGTTTTAACCTATAACTTCCACTTAATGTGGTTTAAACACGGGGTCAACAGCAACGGTGATGTTATTGGACTCGCTGAAAACAAGCACAGAGTGCAACTTAAAAATTATATTAGGCCTTTCTTGTCTAGTTCTCGGCACTAACATCTTGAAGCCGTGGTGGATATAAAATGCGAAATGTGTCCAGAGAAGCTGACGGATCGCAGGGATCCAATCAGAGCTCTCGTTCTTCGTTCAGAGTTGTGTCTGTATCATCCTCTGATGCAGAAGAGGAGGTAGTTCAACCCGATAGACCCTCAACACCATGAACTTATTGATTTACCCGCCCTCTTTTTAAGACACAAGTCTCTCATCTTAAAAAAAATCCCAGACGCTAATCCCATTCCACAACATTCCCACAGTGCTGCTCTTCGTTTCCTTCATCAGGGTCTCTATCCGCTGCCAGCTGCCGCCTTCCTCATCATTTCTTCATCCTGGACGGAGAGCTCTGTGAGCTTACGACCCAGCCTCTCATGAAGGTCCAGGTATTTGGCCACACAGCGGTCCAGGCATACCGACTCCCCCTTTGTCAGTTCTGCCTCCTTGTAATGTGGGGGGACACACTTCCTGTGGCAGGCGTTGGTCATTCTGAAACGACAGGAAGCTAAAAGTCAGTTTTTTTGGGGTTTTTTTATTATATAGTATATAGTAAAACCCCACAGCGCCGTCTGCTGGAAATAATGAGATTTAAAACTGCGCTGCTGGAAATTGGTGAAAAACTGGAGCATTTTCAGAAGGAACCATCACAGTATGACGCAGACCGGGTTTAGGCTGCAACAGAGAAAGTCAGTCCTAGCGGAGGATGTGGGTTTAGTTTAGCCCACCTACGGCAGCTCAGAGGTCTCAGTTTGATTCAAAGAATCAGTTTGTTGAGCAGAAATGGATAGTTGAAGTCTGGAAAGATGGATTCTCCAGCGACTGACATTTCAACAAATAAAAACCAAAATAGCAAAAACAACATTTAAGAAAGGATTATTTTTTATATTATCTCAATTTACAATCCTAAAAAGAACCACAAAAGACTGAAAAATGATAAAACGGATATAATGTTCATTCATAAACATTTTAACATGAAAAGCAGATTTAACGGTGAGGAATCTTTCCGGCACTTTGGTCGCCGTCTGTGGAACAGCCTGCGGAGGACCGAGGGCGAAGAATCCCCATCTTTTTAGGGCAAGCTTAAGACCCACCTATGGTTTTCATACCTTGGCGTTTAACTTGTCTATTATGTTTTATTAGTTATTGAGTTATTTATTTTTTTATGCTCTTCACCTGTATAACTTTATGTTTTTATACAATATCTCCAGAGTTTCCTCAGTGGGGGCTGCCTGTGCTAGGAGCTGCCATTGGCTCTGGCTGGGATGGTCTCATGGTGGGCGTCTGCTTGTCCCGGTGGTGGTCTGTGCCAGTGCTTTGCCGCTGTGTGCCCTTCGCTGACTTGTAGCTAAGTAGCCGCCCGGGTGGAGGCGTTTTGTTTCTGGGTCATCGGCGGCGCCTGACGCAGATGCGCTCCTGAGATGGTTTTTCCTGACCTGGATCCTCCGTATTCAGCCACAAGTTTTGTTTTTTTTTTTTGTTTTTTTTTGTACACAGTCTGTTGGTGTGTACATGTACCTGTTTGTGTGTGTATAAGTGTGCATATGGAGCCACTGCCTAGCTGTCCCACAGAAAGCAGCAGAAGAAGAATAATACTGAGGGAATTTATTAGGAAAATAAGTAATAAAAGAAGGTAAACATTTAATATATGACATTATTTTTATCATAGACTTCCTACTTGTTCTCCCATTGCAGCTGTTCTTGGTTTTGTCCCAGCTCTGAATGAGCCACATTAACAACGTCCTCGACTCCTGTTAAAGTTCCCGTTGAGTTCTGCCAGCCGCCCATCACTCCATCGCTACTCAACAAGGAGGATGGAAGAAATAAACCATAATTAAAGTGATAATGTTTTAGTTGGGTTTCTCAGGGAGGAATATACAAAGGTAGCTTGTTACTGTGCTATATGACGCTTTCATTATGCAAATTTAATTTTTCATTAAATGGTTAAACTAAATGGATCAGATGATATCTCGACTTGCAGCACATCTCATCACAAAGGTACTGTGGATCTGCTGCTGTTCATGGTGGTGTAGTCAGCCAAACTGACCATATTAATTTAATTTTTTTTTAGCAATGCTGCAGTAAAAAGACATTAAAACAATAGCATATATGTTTTAATGACTGCTGAACAAGATGACAATAGATTTAGTTGATAATATTGTGTTTTGTTAATGTTATGGCACCTGAAGAAGACTGAATGTGAGCATGAAGGTTTGGAATTGAAGTGTTGTGTTGAAAGAACAGTGAAGTTTTTTTGTTTGTTTGTTTTTCAAATTAATAAAAATAATCCATTATAAAATTTTTGTCATTTTTATTGTTTTTATTGATCTTTTTACTTGTCTTCTTGGGCATTACAGCAACAGAATGATGGTCTGGCTACTGTGTTGTTTTTTGCTTATTGAAATCAAGAAAAATTACGATTTTTGTTTGTTTTTAGTCCACAAATATCAGCAATATCAAGGAATTATGAGAATCGCAATTAAAATTGAATCGGCACAAAAAAAAATTGTAATTGAATCAAATCGGGATAAAAGCATATCATCACAGCTCTAACAGCTGAAGTTTCTTTAGATATTAGATCATGTAACAATACAATTATCCCAAACACTGCAGCAAATCTACTACCAAATGGTTTTATTGTCATTTTCCCATTTTAAACTTTGTTTGCTTTTACTTTGTCTAGCACTTTGAGATGTTTTACAAATGTAACATACTTTATGAATAACATGAATAATTATTACTACTACTATTCTAATTATCATTGTGAACCTAATTGCTGAAAATGAATGGAGGTCAAGGTAAAGAGGTGGCACTGGTTTAGTCAAAGGGATAGAGATCTGCCCAACATAGAGACCATCTGCTGAGGACAGTCTGGATCTTTTAGGAGTTCACATAACAGCTACAGACCTTTATTTACCTACACAGTACAAAACAAGTCATTTTCAGTATAATAACTACAATGTACCTTTGATTCAGATAATCCATTTACTTTAACACCATGTGGTCGTGTTTCATTTCCACTTTATCACTTTGAATCTAGATCTTTTATGCAGTGAATTTCTTCAATTGAATATTTGATCAAGCTTTTCTCCCTCTCTTATCCCACCCACCCAATAACAGTGTTGCATCATTAACATGTATGTCTCCTGTCTCAGCAGTGCCTGTTGTCTGTTGTCTTTCTGTCCTCTTCCCCCCACACAGCAGAGGCAGATGGCTGCCTGTCCTTGAGCCGGGTTCTGCCGGAGGTTTCCTTCCTGTTAAAAGGGAGTTTTTTCCTTCCCACTGTCGCCAGTGTGCTTGCTCAGAATGGGAGACCGAGTTGGAGCCTCCAACTCAATCTGTTGATTTCCTTATATAGGCTGTTATTAATTGGCTTTCATTATGTTATTTTATTTTTTCTGTCTGTAAAGCGTCTTGTGATGGCATTGCCGTGATTTGACGCTACATAAATAAAGTTGAACTGAATTGAATCAAATCTTTATATTTTTTCATCTAATTGTAAACCCAGTTAAAAGGTTACTCTGATAAAATTAAACCCTAGGAACTGAGAGGGTGACCTTTTCTTTATCATGTTACTCCCATTTTCATCAGATGTACATAAGATGACCAGTTGACTGAACACACTGTTCAACATGAATTAAGAGGATCAAACCAACCAACTGTGCTTAAACTACAATGTTTGTTTTCCACAATCATCACTCAATAAGAAGACACGTTTAAAAACAGGTCGATATTGCAAACGGGGGCTAGCTTTTAGCTTGTGGAGACTTTACCGGTTGTACATGTCAGCCATCATCTCCACCTCCAGCTCCGCCGCCAGCTGCTGCGCCTTCATGGGATCCATGTCTGCGTCTCCGTGATGCACACAAGCGGCTTCCACCAAAACCACACCGTCCCAGTTACCCTCCACTACAACCAGTCTAAGCCTTGCTTCTCCTGTAACCTTCAAATTCTGCAAGAAAACACGTGTGTGCCGTTTCCCAACACACACTTCCGTTTTCAATAAAGATTGATTCAAACTTTAAGCGCCCTCTACTGGTTTACCTCCACAACAAACCAGTCCCCCCAGTAAGAGCTCTCCATGAAACACTTTTTTCATGAAAAACATACTGGTTTTAATAAACAATATTCATATCCTTAAAATATAGTATTTGACAAATACAGGATGAAAAATGAAGCATCTTTTTTGACAACAGTACCTAACAAAGCATTATGACACTGAAATGCTTTCAACGTAACCGTCTCAAAGATTCATCTTTAAAGTTTATGTAACTTAAAAATAAACAGGAAAGGTAAACATAGAAAATTTAAACAATAAGAACTTTTCTCTTGTATATTATTAATAGAAATCAAAACATCCACTTGACCTGAATATAACTGAACTGATTCTTCTATGTGGAAAACAGCAGCCAAAACGCATCAGTGCCTGATGCAAACAGTCATAAAATACATAAATAAAACAAACAAAAACAGAAAGAATTTGTGCAGTAAAATCGACGGCCTAACAGTAAAAATTATGCACAAACATTACTCTGTTTCATCTCCAGTCACATCAATCTCATTCACTTCCTCCTCTTCTTCCTCATCTGGACTTAGGACCGTGTTGCTGAGTCCATCTTCATACTCTTTGGCCGGAGGATTTTTCTCTGGAGAAAAAACAAGAACATCTACTTCCTCTTCTTCTTCTTGGCTGCACTCTGATATTGACTTGATGCCATCTGGTCCTGGTATCAGAGGATCAGATTTCTCAGAGGTCGGGTGGGAAGACTTAGCGACCTGAGCGATAGGCAAGTTTTCCTGAAGCAGGTGGGAGTTGTCGAGTGGTGCGTCTTTATCTCTGCTGGCAGACGGCATCGTTTCTGCACTTAAGTCACATAATGCTCCTGCACAAAAGATAAAGATGTTTTTGATTTTCTAATTCTAGTATGGCGTAAAACAGTAGCAAAGGCCCAGTGCTAATTCCTGGTTGAGATGTGTAATGTGCACACATTTACATCATGTAAATAACTCTAAATAATCTCTCAAGATTATTTTTTATTTTAGCACTTATTGTCTTTCTTTGCCATCAGCTACGGTTAACTTTCCGTTAAAGCTTTTATTTTGAAGGTACTTCTGCACATCAGTTGTGATGCAAGCTCACTTATCGGCAATGAAAACAGTAAAAAATAAAAAAAAAATAAAAAAAAAGTGTTAGTCACGGATTTCCAGCTAAAATAAAAATATATTTTTCTTTTCTTTTCTTATTTTTATGTTTAGCAGCCACTTTGTTAGAGGAACAAGGTATGTTTAACATGTTAATAACAGGACTATTTAAATGTTTATATTGCCAAATAGATTCATTTTTATGAGTTTACTGACAGATTTAAATGTATTGTAAAGGATGTAAGAGTGCAGATTGTAAATTCAGTTCATTTAAATTTTATTTCTATAGCACATTTAAAAGAGCCCCTGCTGACCAAAGTGCTTCACAGTACAAAAACTACAGATAAAATTATTTAAAGTATAATAGAAATAGGCGTGATTAAATGATAAAACCTCCTAATAAGATGGCAATAAAATAAAATGCAAGTAAAAATAGTAAAAATACAAAACGATAAAACAATACAAAACAGTATAAAAAAAAGCCAAGGTGTACCCCAAAAAGCTAGTTTAAATGATGAAAGGAGAAGGGGAAAAAAAAAAAAAATTTTCTATGTATTTTCTCTGCTCTTACGGTGAATTTGTGGGTTTACTGTCATTAAACCTAAATATCATTCACCAAGTGTCATTCTTGAGTTGAGGGGGGATCCACTACACATCATTACCATTTTATTATGAGCTGCTTGTATCGATATTGTAAGCTTTGATATTTCATTGCATTCTTTTTATGTTTTACTTGTATTATTGAATCATTAAGCAAACCTGCAACAAATTCTTTGTTGTACAACAGATTATTTTGTCGACATCCATGATTTATAGAAGGAAATGCACTTTTCTGCACACGTAAGCTGACGAAACAAGTGTAAAACAAAATATGTTTATTTGTTGTTCCTACATTACTGACCATTAATGTATTCAGGTCTAATGACAAACCATTATCATTTATTTGGGGTCTCCATCTCCTCCAGACCCCCTTTGTCCTTGATAAAAACTATGTTGTGTTTTATTCTTTTATTTAGATTAAATCCACATTGATTGCTGTTAACATGTCTTTGAAATAATATTAAGATTTGACTAAATTAATTATTCATTGTTCATTTGAAAGATTGTAGATGGACTGCACTTAAATATTACTTTTCTCCTCATTTTGACCACTCAAAAAACTTTAACACAGCAAACAACATTCTCCCATTCACACACAACTCATACAGCACTTTGGGGGACTTTTTTTTTTCTTTTTCACACACATTAACACACCCATGTGACAATGTGGGTTTCAGTATCTTATCCAACGATACTTTGACATGTAATCTGGAGAAACCGGGCTCAAACCAACTTATCAACCGTCACCCCAAAAGATTTTCCACCTGTAGACTTTACATACATGGAAACCAGCAGCTCTGACTAGTCTGAGTGCAAGACCATGACACAAATGTCGACAGTCCTGTCCTTATGTACTATCTGCCAAATGTGACTAGTTCACCTAAAAAACAAACAAACAGATGCAGTGCAGTGAAACTGCTCAGCCTACCGTCAATCTTTAGCTGAACACATATGTTAACAGTGTACAGTACAAAGAAAACAAACATGATGCATGATTTAAATGCTTCCCCAAACCCACAGGTGTGAAACCCCAGTCCTCGAGGGCCGCTATCCTGCAGGTTTTTGTTGCCTCAATTTGACCGAAATTCATAAATAGGTTGACGAGAAGCTGCTGGATCCATTTGATTTGAAATGGCTGTGTTGGTAGAGGGAGCCATCTTTATCTGATCATCTTAAAACTCCTTGTAAATGTTTCTAGTTTTACAACATTATTCTGTGCGAGATTGAATAACATACTCCTTTTTGAAGTATTCATTTATTTATCAACGTATTTATTTTATGTTATTATTGTAATGCTGTACATCTGTAATCCCTAGGAATGTCATTACTTTGTGTAGTGGGGAATCCAATGTAAGTAAACAAGAAGAAAGGAGAATATAAAAAATAATGAGTAAGCATAATTTATTCTCATATTGCTCTTTACATTATTGCCTTTTTTTTTTCTTTTCCAGTTCTGTGACATGTTCAATAATCACTGATTCTGACATCCCCTGTTGTGTAATTTTTATGTCTTACATCTGAACATGGGCAGGAGTGTGGAGAGGTGTAGGAGTGAGCAAGTTTGTCTCGTCTTGTTTTGTCTGTATCTTATGTATTGTTTTATGTATAATTTGTGTAATTGTTGATTATGATGTATTGTTTTATGCTTTTGGACCCCCTCAAAAACGAGATGGTACATCTCAAGGGGCATTCCATAAAATTAATTTCTCTAAACCACAAAAACCTGCCGGATACCGGCCCTCGAGGACTGGAGTTTCACGCCCCTCACCTAAACCTCTTCATTACCACTGGATGGTAATAAGGTGTATGAATGGATCGCCGGTGACCCAGAGGTAATAAAGAGTATAAATACGTTACCTGTATAAATGAAATTTGTGTGTCACATAGTCACGTCTTATAATTGCACAGCTGCACATCTTATACATAAAACTAAAACTAAATCTCAAATTTCAGGTTGCAGCAGGAGCACAAAATGTTCCTTTTTGCTTTAATCTCATCATTCTCCAGTTAAGGATCAAAACAAACCATCACTACCATAGAAAAGGACTAAATCTACAGTACCATCATCAGGATTCTTCAGTAGCTCCTCAGCTGGCAACTTGTCCACCTCTGAATGGTCTTCATGCTCAAGTGTACTGGTCTCCTCAGTAGCGGTGGTACGGGAGTCATTTGGCTGAGTTGTGCCACATTGAAATGCTGCTGTGTTGAAAATCTGGAGTTCATTTTCATCAACTATGAAACTGAGAACTCCCTGATGCTGGGCTTTTGCATTGTCTGTAATGTCCACATCACTCCCTGCTTCCTGAGCCGGGTCACTTTGGCCTTTGGCCTTCTCATCTCCTTCTACATCTCTTGCAGCTTCATTGTTTTTCTGACTTTCTTTTGACTTTATTGCTTTTGATTGTTGTTGTTGTTGTTTAATAAGTTTCTGAAACTCCTTCAGAGTGGCCACCCATGACTGTTTGGAGGTCCCAGGGTTTTTTGTGTTGTTGTTGTTGTCTCGTTCAGGCTTGGTGGAGCAATCAGCACCAAGTGCCTTCTTCAGAGGAACTCCCTCGGCTCCAGCGGTATTCCTCTTCCGTTTTCTGCCCTCTGACTTTGTCATTTCCACCTCGTCCACCTTCGACAAATCCTTGTCAGCTTTCTCAGTAGCCTCATTGTGGTTGCTGCTCTCAACGCTTGTGGGAGGAGCGTCATCTGAACACCTCTCCTCCAGCTTTATCTTAGGCGGTCTTCCACGTTTACGCTTCAGCAGCAAGCCGCCTTGTTTATTTACAACCGTAGCTCGGCGAACCACCGGTATTAAAACACGAGAAACCTCGTTGACTGTGTTACCCGTCTTCTCCTGAGACCTTACGAATCCCCTGGTCCTGATCCGAGTCTGCTCCGTGCCAGGGGTCTCGGGACAACTGGTTTTCTGAACCACAGTTCCTGTGAAGGTGGACACTTCTCCTGTTTTCTCTACACTTGTGGAGAACGTGTCTGAATGGCTGGCAACCCTTTGCCTTTCCATCAGCAAAACATTTTTACTTGACAAACTCACGACACAACGAGCGTTTCTACTCGCTCTGACTTTGGGTTTTTTGGACGCCAACGTGACATCGTCCCCATCTCGCTGACAATATGTGCGCCGCCTCCTCCTCCTTTTAGTTGCTGCCTTATGTTGCGTGCAACTTAAACTTTCCTCCAGCTTCTTGGGATCCGATGTCCGTTGTGTTGGCAGCTCTTTCTTTTTTTCATTTGCACCTGTCATAGAGAAGAACTCTGCGAACGTTCTGCACATGCTGTTTGCATTCTGTGGTGGCGCTGTCGTTTGACTTCCTATGATGGCCCTGAGGGGAAACTGCAGAGACATGGGGGTTTCTGTGAGCCAAGGTCGTCTGAGAAACGACTGCTGCTTCTGAATATCACAGTCAGGGTTTGCTGAGGAATTGGAAAAAAGTAGATCTGGCGCCGCGCCGGTATACGCCTCTAAAGGAGAGAGGCGAGGAGGAAGCCTCAAGTCATCCATGCAAGGTAAGGATGCATGAAAGACATGCTCAGACTGTGCTTTGTTATCATGTGAAAAAGGTCCAAAGTCCAGAACGGTCTGATCTTTGGGGAAGGCAGGCTGCTGTAATGCAGAGTCATGCAGTTTCTGCTCACTGAAGGAAGAAGGGATGGACCACACGGATCCTGCAGGGGCTGTTTCAGGACACAAGAAGTTTTCCCTTCTGGACAGAGGCAAACCATGCCCGCTCATTCCAGCACTTCGCCCAGATGATTTAACTGAAGAAAAAAACTGAGAGCGCTGATGCATGTGGAAGTCAGGCGGGACCGATGAAAGGCTTGAGTAGGAGGACTGGCTCTGAGCTGGAAAACAATAATGCGTACCTGAACGACAAGTGGGAAGACAAGCATTAATCAACCTGAAAAGTGAAATCTTTTTTCATTCAAAAAGGTAGTAAACTGCGATATTAAATCAATTTTGATTTATTATCGCAGTTTACTACCTTTTCACTTTGTCAATATTTAAGAAACTTCACTGCACAAACACCACATTTAGATTTGAGAACATCAACAATCCTCACAAGTTGCCAAAAGCCTGTGTGAGGATCAAACACTGCGTGTGTATTTTGTTGTTTTTGCAGGGAATAAAATCATGCTTGAAAGTATTTATCAACTACTATCCCACTGAAACAGCAAACCTCTCACATATTCACATTAAAGGGATTATCTAGTGAATGATGGATCCGCAACCAAACATAAAGCTGAGCAAAAATGCTCTTCATGCTCGAAATGGAAAAGAAATTTAAGGTAAATAGTACAATAAATTCTCCTACAGACTGCGTAATCCAGTGGCAAACTCAGCATCTGAACATGCTGACCAGCAAATATCCAGTATGCAGGATATGGAATATTTCTGCTACAAGACAGAGAGAGTCTGGTCCTTCAAGCTGATTCAGAGCCATCAGGCCCGTTTCCACCAGTGGGTCTGGCTCAGTACAAGACAGGACAGGTCCACTGGCAAACACCAGGAAGGGAGCCACAATATCTGATCTGACCTGTCCTACTTTTTTTTTTTTTTTTAACTCTTCCGTTGGGATCCCAGTCTTACTGAGCTTCTCCCACTGCAATCTGTTGACTGGGCAAATTATTTGTCACTTCCTGTGAGACTCAGAACTACGAACAAAGCAGCAAGAGATTTATGTTCACAACGATGGTGGATTTGTTTTGTTTCTTAAAACCACATGCCAAGATGAAAAAACAAAAACTGGTGGATCTCCACCATTATCATCCTTCGTTTCTGTGCAGGAAATCTTCTTTGTTATAATTTCAGGAAGGCGCTGTGCCACTATGACGTCACTCCATTAAACCACTGATTGTTATTTGCTTGATATGCCACCGAAGGGCAAAGGTACGGTTGGGTGTGGAAACCCAACAGAGATCTGGGTTTAATGGACTGAAATGCACCACAAGCCTGATCCTCTTGGTGGAAACGGAGTCTAAAGAAATATATTTTAAGAAGGGACAAAAAAGTTGTGGGGGCATCATAGAACCAATTTTTAACACCCAGACTATGCAAAAATGTCATTTTAAAGATTATTCTCTCTTTAAGCACAGCACAAATTATATGAAATTAGTCTTACATCAGTTGCAAATGAGTAATAAATGATTAAAAGCATGTAAAACTATCAATGGTGAACTCTGGGTATGGTGTTTAAATCCACATGTAAATAAAGCAGTTTGAACACAAGTAAAACAAATTGCACGCACAAACATAATAAACTGCACAAGTTATGCTTTGCATATACATTTTTACCCTCAACCTCACAGATAATTTCTGTTCAAAATGCTTCCAGTGCATAAAAACTCATGTGCACCAATCATTTTTAGTCAGATTATATTTGCACAGATCTGTGTGGGTGTTCTGAGACTATCAATGTCCTCACAGGTCCAGAAAGACACACTGCAGTTTAAGTAACAGTTTGTCACGGTAACAAATTTTGCCATGCGATTAATTGTCTCAGAAATGATTGCGATAGTCGATAATATTGCGACCATTTTCAACCAATTTTGAGACCATTTTCAACTAAAATAATAATGTAAGTACACCCATTCAAAGATCAACATGCTTAAATTTCTAAAGAACATTTAGCTCGATGTGCAGACTAGTTTCTGCTGATCCAGTCCCCAGATCAGGACTTTTCCTGGCGTTTTGGTGTGATTATCTGGAACAAATGGTCTTTAAACACCATGTAACACAGTTACACAGTCTATGGTCAGCTCATATAAGCGGACATGTTTGGACTGGTAAAATGTCATTTTTCATGTCATTGTAAAGTTGCGGAATTGCCGTTTGTAACATGTTTGTTCATTCGGGCGATTCCCACTGGCTGTGAAATGTTTGCAACATTTTTCAAAATATCACCTTTTTAACAATATTAAAGGTCAGCATGGCTTTTACCAACCACGCTGTCTGAGTGCACACCATGTTGCACTGTCCTGTTGGTGTTTAATCTGTCGGTAAACACCGCAGTGATGGTGGACGGTCGGGAAGATGGAGCTGGCCTGGATGTTAAGGTCTTTACTTTTACCAGCTGGGAAAGTTGCAGTTGATGGTTGTGTTTTAAGTACAGATGAAAGCTTGTTGTATTGTTGTGTTTAGTTAATACTGTCTTAGAACAAACACTTGAGTGAGAAAAGAAAGACAAATGAAAATGATTGCATCCAGCAAACTTATTGCGCACATTTTTTCTTATTGAGCGATTAATCGACTTGTCGCTTACTGCGACAGGCCTAAGTTTAGGTGCTTATGGATAACTAGGTCATCTAGATCTTAATGGAATTTGAGTGGTATTTCCCTCTGTGGTTTTGTTAAAGTGGGGACAGAATAGGTCATTACCCCCTTGATTATAATGCATAATCTTATAACAATAAAAGCCAAATACAAAAACTGATGACACTAAACAAGAAAATTCTGGAGATGATTTTTTTGGTTTGTGTTTGAACACGTGTGCCTGAACATCTGTGCGTTTGGAGACTGGGACAAGAGGCTGGGAACCACTAAACTGGCCTATATTAGTATAAAATTTAGGAAATAGTCCAGAAAAAAAGCAAGAAGCCTGAAAAACGTTTACTTGGTCACCTAATGTGAGATTATCTAAAGTTAATGACTCGCTGCAGAGAACATGACAGATTAATCTCACAATACAGACCACTGAATGTGACTTTCTAGTTGCAGAATCTATTCTAGACATAATCTAAGTACCTACCTGTATCTGTTGAGGAGCTGCTGCTTTGTGTCCCCAGATCCTGGAAGAATAGACGTCCTCCTGCGCCGACCGCAGCACGGCCGTTGTTCTGTCCTATATCACTCTCTGCAACCGCAGCCTGGCCGCAGGTCAGCGCTCCATCATGATTCAGTTCAGACTTCTCGCAATTGTTATCCAAGTTGGACAGAATATTCAGGCCCATCATGATATCCTCTAACCACCTTTCAATCTGCTCATCGGTCTCCTCTGCGGCGCCCTGAGGCTGAGGGAGCAACTCTCGATCGCTGCTCTGGTTTAGGCTGTCGGAGCCGCTGGAGGATGGATCAAAACTGGAGCTGGAGTGGTTCGGTGTTTTGGGGGCGGTGGCGTTAAGAGGTCGACTGTTCTGGGTCTCTGTAGGAGGTTGGCCATCTGTAAGGCTTTTCTGTACAGCTTCCTGGTTGGAGCAGCCCTGTTAAAAGAGGTTTAAACAGTCATATGCACTTTGCTGCACAAGTTTAAATGGGCATTTACTTGTTACAGCCATTAAAAACACTAAAGGTAAAGTTCCCTGTAAAGGAGGAGTTACTGTTTTCCCTTTTTTCCCCATTTTCTGCCAAATAATTAAATGTTATTGCTCTAAATATACTGACATGCTTCAGTTTCATCCTTGCCTCATGCTGCTGGTTTTAGCCAGCATCACTTTTACTGCACGTCTCAGACACACAAACGGTCTAATATTCCTCTGGGAAAAAGTGGGTCTTTGCCTTTTTGTTTCACAAAATCTCACCTGCTGACAACTCTTTTTTTTTTTTACATATGAAATGTGGGACTGCAATGGCTCAGAGGGTTATAAATGTGAACAGTAGGAGAGTTAACTGAGTAAACAAGGGAGGCAACAAGACCGCAAGTTTTACCATGACTGATTATGAGGCTTACAGTTCTCTACATTGATATGTGTGAGGGATGTGCATGCAGTTCCACACTTATTCTGACTATATGATGATTTATAAAACATACAAGTACATACGGGGCATTTATTTTCATTGGGGTATTCTTAATGTAAAAAAAAATGTAGTTGTATTGTTCTCTGAAAAAGCCACAAATTATTTTAAAGACAAACCGTTCGGAGTGGGAAAATCAAATTTAAAAAAAAAACAAAGATTGGGATTTTTTGCTTCATAATTTAAAATAAATTTTTTTGTTTAAAAAAAAAATCTTATTTTTTTCAAATAAAAAAAAAAAAACCATCAATTTGTCTTTTTTATTGTTTTTATTGATCTTTTTACTTGTCTTCTTGGGCATTATAGGGGCAGAATGATGATCTGGCTACTGTGTTGTTTTTTTCCTAATTAAAATCAGGAACAATGATGAGCAAAAAAAGATTTTGTAAATTTTTTTGGTTTTTAATCTACAAAAATCCGCAATATCGAAGAATTGTGAGAGTCGGAATTTAAATCGAATCGGCACCCAAAAAATCGGAATTGAATTGGGACAAAAGCATATCTCACAGCCCTATTATTTTATGCATCAAATTCCTATAAACGTGTTAATAAATCGCTGCATTTCTCCTGCAAAATATTTGTAATCTCAAAAAATTTTTTTATTACTCCATTGTTATGATTTCGCTCACATTTTCTAATTATTATCATTGGCTCAGTAAGCCCAGATAAACATGTTTATTCCTGTGAATAACTTTTAACTATTTTGATTCCTAAATTATTTTACAAATGAGAAAAAACTTATAATAGTCAGTTTTACTCCCAGTGCAGATCAGCTAAACTAAAGTAAAAAAAAATAAGTAAAAAAGAAGGTTTAAGCCTCAATGAGATAAATCACAAGCTCAAATTTAAACCTGTCATTACTGTAGACAGATTCCACGTGTGACAACATGAATACGTGATGTGAAGTCTACAGAAACATCTGCCCCCCCCCCCCCCCCCCCCCCCATGTGCCAAGACTATTCAATGGTTAACTCAGTCTATCGTCGTCAGAACACATCCAAGTCAACACAACAACTTTGCAATCATCAACCTGTTTTGAGGAAGTATGAACAGAAAAGGCTTCATCTGCATCTTGCAAGGCTACAACCTCCCACATTTCTCCTTTAGTCCTCCTCTTCAGCTTCACCTGCAGAGACGAGAAAAAATACATTAAAAAACACACAGAAAACCTTTTCACATTAAAGTGTTTCCAGTCCGCATCAGAACTAAAAGCTTTTTAAAATAAAAACACAATAAATACATATAGAATATTTAAAAATGGAAAACAACACAAAGGGACTCGAATAAAAAGAACTGAAATGAAACATTGTTGTCTTACCTTGAAAGAAATCTTTGTCGTCTCCATCTGTAACATCTTGGCCAGGTTTTTCATTCCTGCCTTGGCGTGTAAATGCCTCCTGTCTTCACAGTTCGCTCTCTGTCTTCCTAACGTCTCATCTCTGCGGACATGTCTCAGCTGCTCTGCATGTCCTCCACCGTCCACGCTCTCATCCTCCCACTCCTGACTTTCATTAGTCGACACCCACAAGCTGTCTCCAGACCTGGGTGACTGCTGGGAAATGTTTTCCTCCTGAGATCTTGGGGAGCTGGGCTCTTTGCTGACCAAATCAGGGACAGATGTTGCACAATTGGACAACAGAGAGGACGATGCGGGATTTGTTGCACTACCAGAAAGCTGTCCTGCTGTAGATTCACCATTACTGGGAATGACTGGGCAAGCGGTGAGGCAAAACTGCTTGTCAGGTGTGACGTTCTGAGGTTGAAGAAGGGCAGAAGGTCTTTCGGCAGAGGACACTTTCTTTGGAATTGGAGGAGCTATTTGATCAGACAGAGAAGCCGAACTGCCGGACATTTCACCTGTTTTAACAGTCTGTGTGCCTACAGATACATTTATCTTCATTTCCAGGAGGTTATTACCTCGCTTTTCTGTCACCTCAGCCTGAACTTGAGCATCCTGCATTTTGACATTTTTTCTGCCATCTGCTTTCTGAATCCCATTCTCCCAAAAACTCCCGCTATTTCCCAGGAGCACGCCTTCCCTTTTCCTCCCCCCTTCCTTATGCCCTGCGACAAGGCCTGTGATTCCAAACTGGCGAGCTGCCGCCATCACATCATTCTGCTCTTTGCCTCCTTTGACTTCGAGCTCGCCGGAGTACAGGAGGCCGACAAGCTTCAGCAAGGTCTGAGCCGTTACCGCTCGAAGCTGAAGCCGGCGTTTCTGTCCACACGGGGGAGAAGGAGATGCAGACAGCTTCTGAAACAAGTAGGGGCTGAAAGCTGCAAGGATACAGCTGTGAGTCGGGACTGAGATATCTACATGAGAAAAAAATAGAAAAACAAATAATTACTCATATTCAATATTGTGCAAAAGTCTCGAGCCACCCCACTTATTTTCCTTTAATTTGTCTCCAAGAGGCCAAACGCTTGTAATCGTTTAAAGTGGTCTTGAGTGATACTTATCCAGAATTAGTCAAGTTAAATGCATAGACTGTATATAAAGAGATGGATGGAGCCTCCATGACGTCAGGTTTCTGAAGAGCTGAATTGAAGCTCGGTGGGCGGTTCCTACCATCACCATCTTGGCAGAGGCATGCGTGTCGTCTATCCCGCAAAATACAAATATGGGCAAGAGGTGGAGCTGAGAGGGGGGGCAGTATCAATCATCTTGTGGATAATACATATTGAGCAAACTCCAAGCTGCCTGTAGCGAAGAGCTAACCCAGAAATAACAGGAGCTAACCAGCTAACAGAGGTAAGCGGGCTAAAGCTAAGTCACTTTGTTAACTGGCTAAAAACTGCGGTTGTTCTACGTTCTTCTTACTTGAAGCGGGAGGTTGGGTACCTGTCAATCAAAAGGACCCCCCCCCCCCCCCCCTAAATTTGCCAAACTACGAGATTAAGGGTGAGTTAGAAAAAATTCACTCCCCCCACAGTTGTCATGAAGGTAAACCTGACCTATTAAACCTAAAATGGATTCTTGAACCAGGCTGTAAACATGTTTATTTCTGCCGTGAAGTTGAATGTTTTTTAACATGGGAGTCTATGGAGATTTGCTCTGTTTTGGAGCCAGGCCCTAGCGGATGAAGGGGGAACTACAGTTTAATGCACTTCTGCATAGGTTTCAATTTTAACCACTGGAGGCCCCGTACATTTTCATATATGGTCTATGGTTAAATGTCACCTCTTCGGTGTCTGATCATTCACTTTTCCAGCAACTGTGTCCTAAAGGTCTCTAGAACAAAACTAAAAATATTTTTCAGAAAGATATTTTTCCAACACAGCACTTAAAATATCACAAATACAAGATGTGATCAGACCAATCCCTCATTTAAAAGCCCACATAAGTGCCCCTGAAGACTACTTAAAGAAATTGCATTTAATCTCATCTAAAGATGCTTAATAATTGGCACAAAATGTTGATTTTAAATAATATACTAGTCTACAAACTCTGATGTTGTCACACATATTTAGTTTCCATTTGTTTGCACTCACATCTAGTACTTTCTGACACTATATTGTATACATGTTGAAGAGAATAATGTTGTTTTTCCACTGTTATGCATTTCCTGGACCTTAAATTAATTTTAGGTCACGTTTTTTTTTTTTTTTTGTGATTAATGAATGTTTTTGTGGTTTCACCTTCAGTTTGCAGCAGGGTATCACAGAACTGGGCGCTGTTTTGTTGTTTTTGCAGCTCTCCAAGAAGCTGCATCTCATATCCGGGCCACCAGAACTTCTGCATGTCCACATAAACGCTAAATGCAATAAAATAAATAAATAAGAATAAAAAAATAATAATAAAAAAAAATAAAAAAGTTTCACAAGTTTCTGGTTGTGATGCAATAACATGTAACATGCTGTTTCTATATAGGAAAAAATAGACAACGAAGAATAAATGTTTTTGAAACTTTAAAACATTTAGTGATCATGTTAAAGTTTTTAAAGAGCGCGTGCGATGTGCTTAGGACTGATGACACGTGGATGAGCAAAACCGTTCACAAGCTGTACTTCTGTCAGCGAAATTTTAAGGGGTATTTTAACGCCCACACTTCTGTATAGTCTTATATATTCATTATATTATTCTAGCTATTAAAAATTCACCCTTTTGAGGAGTAATTTAAATATTTTCTGCTGAAATGAGACGATAACTACAACTTGTGTTGCTAGCATGTTGTGACTAGCTAGCTAAAGAGCAAGCATGTCAACTAAAAATAAAAATCTCAAACATTTTAAACAATTACTCTGTTTAAGGAGTAGCTTGGTTGTGTATTCGTTTAAGTTAAAGTTTAATTTCATTAACTGCATTGTGCCATGTCAACCAACTTCACATTGCCTGGACAAATACGGAGGTTTAGCATCTCAGATACTCACCAATAACTTTTTATTGAACGTGTTTAGATCCACGAAGCAATTATATTCCATTTATCAAACTTTTTCCCCTGAACCTGAAGTTAAACGGCGAAACATAATTTAAAAAAAAAAAAAAAAGAAAAGAAAAGAAAGAAAATAGCAAACGTGTCTAGATTTGATCCGTACCGCCTCACATGCATCTAAACTGGAGCGCATGCCGCTTTACTAGTGATGTAGCGACACCCAATGGCCGCTCGGTGGAACTACAACATGCAAGGAAAGTATTTCTGCGACTGACACCAGACTTTTTAAAACAATAAAACCAACACAAGGCAAAGGCGCCAAAGATTTTCTCTTTTTATTATTAAAAACATTATTGCTAGTTACATAATTAATTCATAAATGAGAATGTGCAACTTTAAGAGCCAAGGCAAAGAAGTTAAGGTGTAGTCCACAATCTGTTTCACTTACTGAACTATTAACTGCTGAGATGAAGGCTTGTTTCCAGCTTTTTTTTTTTCTTTCAATCAAGACCCAAAGTGTATTTTAAACATAAAAAGTGATTGCAAATGCATTCACCCAGAGCACCCAAAATAATGAACCCCAAATCAACATAAAAAAGAAAATACATAAAACAATTAAAAATATTCTTTTGTGTATATATATTTATATATAGTTTAGATGTGCTTTTCTCTCTCCACTTTAATAGCAAATTCTGTTCAATGCCTCATCAAACAAATTAACATCTTTGCTCTCCTTTAAGTCAGTCCATATTCAAAGGCAACTTGTTTCATTTGGACAAATGAAGCTTTTTCCATGTTTTATGATGCCATGGTAACAAATGAAGGGATGAAAAATACACATATCATAGTGCCTCCTTTAATAAGCCATTCAGCATCAACATCTCAATCTGCACTAGGACATGTGGACAAAACCAAACAACAGAAACGTTAAAGAGTCCCCATAGCCTACCACCCAGATAGGCTGTGGGTGTATGAGGCGGTAAATTAAAGTTTTATAAAATTAAAAAAATATTTCCCAATAACAATAACAAACTCCTACATAAAAGTTCACATAAGTTCTCATGGAACCGGTTTCCATATAGAGTACTCCCCATGTGTATGTTCTGGAAAAAAAAAAAAAACACAATTTGACTGGTTTTGTCAAGCCATGCTGGACACATCTGTCAGACTCTTAAAAAGTGAGGCACTCCAGTTTGCACACTGATAAGAACAGTTTTCAAACACATTCATAAGGTTAAGATCCATGAGATACAGGAAAATGCACCTACTGAACCCACTGATGTCTCCAAAGGATTACTATATAAACAAAAAGATCAGTTTTAAAAGCAGACAGTTCTGTCTGTTCCAACAATAAGGAGACACATTGTTCGGCTTTATTTCTACATGTAGAATCCATGAATCCATTCCGAGACCTGCACCGAATTGTGCGTGTGGATCACAAACACAGAAAATTCAGCAACCTCCATGCATCTTGGTGATGGGCTGCTGCCAATGCAAATGGTGCACAAAAATAAACCAAGACAGTTGTCAGTGTAGCTGCTGAAAGTCTGTGTGACATGTTCTTGCATTCATTATTGGCAGTTGCAGCAGTATAGCAGTGGCATTTGGCACAGGTACATAACCAATGGTTCAGAGCAAAGCAAAACGGCATACAACAACTACCAAAACAGGAGGCAGAAGCTTTACACATATCTAATCAGACAGAAACAATCATTTTTAGTGGGAACAAATCATTCTTTGTAGTGTTTAACCATTAGAGAAAAACAAAAAAAATCAAAACACATTCCCTCAATTTCAGAGTCTCGTCATCATCAATGTAAAATTTCACCAGAAAGTCTCTTGCTCTGATCAAGACAAATCCCTCGATTAAACAACCTCTGATGCAGCCACCGCCTCTGTTTTCTGACAGAGTATTAGTGCTCTGCTGCTTGGCTGTGGTGTTGTTGAAAGGAGATACGGTGGTGTGGCCACCATATCCAAGTGGTCAGCAAGTTGCAGAGCATAGGGTGTCCACAGGGGAGTGATGATCCACATCAGTTTTTATTGATCAGCTGCAATGGAGGAATGTAACAGAACAGGAAGAGAAGCTGCGAGAGTGAAGAAGGACAAAGAAGTGGCGTAAAGGATGCAGTTTAAATCCCACTGCTAGTGTTGTGGTCCTCTGTGGTCAGTTCAGCAAGGGCAATAAGTGGGAGGAGGCTGTCGTTTAGTGATGCAGACTATCAGTTTTTCTGCAAGAAAAGAAGAGACACAAGTGTGGGAATTGAACACGTGGAGCAGTTGTTCTCACCAGAGGATGCAGAATAAATGGGATGAATAAAAATGCAATACAAAGTGGTGGTTGTGGGCAGCAACGTTATCACAAATTATGACCAAAAAAAAAAAAAATTTTTCAAAAAGAACAAGATGCATTAAAACTATTCACCAGCAGGGGGAGCAAAAGAACCGTTCAATACAAAATGGGATCTCACTGATAACAGTATTGGCTGTAAAAACACAAACACAGCTCTTACTACACAACTTAGACATTAGGCCATGCAGTGAGTTGAAAGGGGAAGCCAGTGGACACACATACCATGCGCTGACATGCATTGTGACAGTGGGAGTAGCCTAACCATCATATGAATCCATTAGAGGCAGTGAGGCCTGCCTCTCCCCATCCATCCCTCCCTGAGAGAAAGAAGACAAAGATAAAGACGGGAAGTGTAGGGTAGATTTTTAAGAGTCGTAGAGAAGAAGAAGAAGCCCAAAGGACGCACAGTGGAGGAGGGAGACGTCACATGGCAACATGAAGGTGAAGATGGAGATGATAAACATAAAAATGTGCAGAGGAAGAAGAGAGTGAAAAGAAAGAAGGGTTAAAAAAAATGTTAGTTCATGTTTAGTGACGAAAATGGCAGGTGAAAGATTGAGAACAGGATAGAAATCGGCTGCTGTGCTGTAACGAGACATGCAACAACATGCCGTCCGTGGGTGTGAGAACATTTAACGCAACAGTCCATTGGCTCACAATGACAAATCATTTCCACAAACTTCAGACGGGGTTCAGTGGAATTGTTTCACAGAAATGAAGCAGGTGGAAAGGGCTTGTGACCATTTCACCAACAGTCCTGAACCCCAAAAATTCCCTTGTGTTGAGAAAGAAAAATGTGCCGGATGCAAATGTTTTGCTTATTGCTGTTAAAAATGACAAAGTCCATTCTGTAGCTGCAAGAGGTGTTCAGAACTACGCCGTCAACTTGGATTTCTTTAAATGTGTGCAGTCATGCAGGTTTGTGTGTCTGATGGTGATACTGTTGTGTTCATGTTTACCTGTACTTCGTAATTTTCGTAAGAAGATTCGAGTGTTTTATCCAGAGTGTTCGTTCTACCTCTCTGGTCCAGTGTGGAGTTGGCATCTAAATGAGACGAGAAACGTGTTAAACCAGGAGGCACATCGTCACTTCTAATGTAAGGACCTTACAAAAATAGAAAACACTGCTTAAGTTAAGGGTTTATTGCTTATTTACATAAATGAATATATTTTTCATTAAAATTCAGATGTGAGGAGTGATCTGGTTTCACACTTGCCTGGTCCCAAATCATTCATTGGGATCATTTCCCGGTCATTTCCGCCACCTGCACATCGGAGACACATGAAAACAGTAAGTGTTAGTGTGACTCATGTTAAAATCACCTCCTACAACACACAATACAAGACTAAATTGACTAAATATTAGACTTACCATAATTTTTGGGTTCTAAGCCACTATTCTGTTTACACGACTTGAATCCTGCGGCTTAATTAAATGCAGCTGATGTATAGATTTTTACTCATTTTGCACTTTGTGCACACCCCCTCATCACGGAAAACAAAAAGAAATGCATATGATGCAGCCTTCCAGTTAAAGGCAAGCGACATGGCTGCTGAAGAAGGACATAGAGCTGCTGCACGCTTGGTGAAGGTGCGGCTTATATTCAGGTATGCTCAATAGGTCGAAATTATGGTAATAATTATCATTTTAAATTATTTTACCTTTGATTGGAAAATATGGGTGTGCATTTTACACATCTCTGTTAGATTCATTAGAGAGCAGTGATGCTGCCATGTGTTGGGTGAAGGAGCAGTTGTGACTTATTTGAAGAATGATATAAGCATTGATGACCATTTAATTCATAGAGGTTTAAGTTAAATGTTTAACTGAATTAGTTTGATGATTTAATGGTGAGAAAAAATTAATCTGTTCCAGAGTTTGACATATGTTAATGCGCGCAGAGACGTATATGATAACTTCATTTCCCACAAGGCATATGGGTCAGGAACGACTTTGTTTCTATGGTTTTTTTTTTTTTTTTTAGCACAAAAGGAAGGGTAATAATGAACAGAACAAGGTAAAGTTGAGTTGAAGATTTTTTCTGTACCTGTGCACCAAGAGTTCACTGAAACAGACGTTCAACCGCAAGCTAGAGTCGACGAGACTCATCTTTTTTTTTTATGCAGTTCACTTGCATTGCGATAACAGGAGCAGTTGAGGATGTCACCTCTGTTGCCAGCCTGGGGATGTGAATCCAGGTCTTCCAGACCCAAACCCACTTCTATAATCACTAAGCTAGTCCTACTGCCTTATGGTCCTTTTCCATCAGGATCAGCTTGTCTCAACTTAACTCACCTCAACTTGGTCTGTCAGGTTTTCCACCCGGCTTTTGTACCCGTTTAGAGATTTTTTTATAACTCCTCAGCCCAAGTTCTAAGCAAGCTGAGTCGGGTTGTGTGTGATGTCGCCAGACTGCATGCCACTATTGGTCAGGGGCGCGGCCAATCAGAGGCCAGGGTCAGGGAGTGACATCAGTGGAAGAGCGACTCAAACTTGCAAGTTGTTTACATTACATGACAAGCAACAAAAGTCTTTTCCATGGTCCAACACTGAGGTGGAGACATCTCTTTGCTTGGTTGCTGAGGAAAGGATAGAGGGAACTAGATGGAGCGACACAAAATGAAAAAATTAAGAAAAAAAAAATCTATCAAGAGCTCTACAACTCAATGGAGTCTGTTCCGGCAGGAGGGGTGTGAAGATATACTTTTGTTCAGATTCGATTCCGATTTTTTGGGTGCTGATTACATTTAAATTGCGATCCTCACAATTCTTCGAAAATGCTGATTTTTGTAGATTAAAAACCAAATGAATGTATAAAACTTTTTTTCCACGTCATTTTTCTTGATTTTAATTAAGGGGAAAAAAAAAAAAAAACACATCCACATCCACAATGGTTGGAGTGGATCAAACAGATGTGACTGGAAGTGGTTCCAACTCATGGATACTGGCGATAATGGAAGGTCGATTAATGATGACTCAACCACTTCTGTGTTGTAGAGTTTATGGGTGAATGGAAGGTGGATGTCACAGCGATTTCCCCCAAACCCCGCCCATTTTAGACCTGGTACTAATGGTAATGGAAAAGAAACAGGACCAAGCTGAGACAAGTTGAGGCAAGTTAAGTTGAGACAAGCTGATACTAAAGGAAAAGAGAGGAAAAGAGTGTGGATTGTTTTAAAAAACTTGACTCAAATTATCAGACAAAATAGAGGAAACTGAGTACAAAGTTTAGCATCTATGTAAATTTAAATAAATAAATAAATAAATATCCCGACCTTTTTCTATGAGCGGCAGAGTACTGTCTTCATGAGATCCATTGGACCTGCTGGTGTTACTGGGAGGGTTTAAGTTGACCATGAAGTCAGTCTTCTTCCAGCCATCCTTCTCCAAGGTGCGGCGCAGCTCTTTGTAGCCCCACACGGTTTGCAGCACCAGACCGGCTCCACGCACCTCACGCTCTGAACGGTTGCTGGTTTCCCCAAAAGACAATTCATTCAAAACTGCAGTTTCAGATAATTAACTGGAAAATGCAGACAGAAATAACAAGGGAAAGAAAAACATTTCAACCATTACCCTTCCTTGTTGATGAGAACTAATCTCTCAATTCCTTGTGAAGCCCTGAGAGTTCTGGCTGCTTCAACATTGGAGCCCAGAATCTCAAGGAGAGTGGTCAGTACAGACACCACAGTCTTCTCCGACAGTGCTCGCACTGGCTGGCTCTGACCACCACCAGGCAGATTGGCCACTAGATGTGGTATCGCATGTTGCCCTGACAAGACAAAATGGTTAATGATAACCTGACACCAGTTCTTGTACCTCATAGATAACAGGGAGTTCTTAAATCTCACCTAGTAGGTCCTTGTTGCGTGCATCAATCGCCAGGTTGCGGAGAGCTCCAGACATGGCTCGGACTACTCTGTCGTTGCTGTGTGCCAACAGCTCAATCACCAACGGTAAACCCCTCTCTTTGCGCATCAAGCCACGGATGTACCGCCCATACTGAACAGATATGCATACACAGTATGTCCGGTAAGGATACAACTTAAAATACTTCTTGGTATCAGATTTCTATCTCGTATTGTTGGAATAAGTTCATCTAAACTCTTGTGGCACTGATAAGATGTATTACCTAGTTTTTGTTCCAGACCACAAGCACCAGACAAAGGACAACAGCCCTTTAATAATTAAGCTCGCCATAACTCAGTATTCAAGAGACAGGAACAAGGAAGTTATGGGTGCATGATACAGTCTGGTAAAGATCTTTCTTTTGAGCCAGGCTACAGTCAGACTGAGTAATCTAACATCACCAGAAACGGGCGGCGATTAGCCCCGCCATAATATGTTGCAACTTCCACTTAAACGAAACGTTAACACTTCTGCCATCACTCCATCTTAACTCCAGGCAACAGTCGGCGCCACAACGGACTTTTCTCCCATTTTTACTGTACTAATTTCCATTCTAAGTGTCTGAGTATCAGTGTGACAACTTCTGATTGGTTGCATATGAAAAACAGCAGAGAAAGCTGTGTCCTTCTCAAAAGTACAGATTCTTACTAAAACCCCTTTGCGTACTGCTGAAGGAAAGGCAGAGCTCTCAAACTATGAATGAACAATGAATGCAATGTTTTTCTCAATGTGGCTGCATTCACACTCGCAATGTATTTATACACAATCCTTCCAACATAAATGCAACTTTTCACACTGCCTTTTCACTGGAAATATATTTTGGGTCAGAAATGACAACATTAGGTGTCTTTTATGAGGGGACAAATTAGAAAAGGACACACAAGCAAGTGTTCAAACTCCCATTTTATCTGTTTTTCTTACTAATATAATTAATCAATTTTTTTTTAAATAATTTATTAAAATTATCCTTATAAACTTTATTTTAGATGGTTTATCTGCTTTTTGGATCAACAGCACTTTAGTGTACATCAAAACTGGAAATGTATCTGCAAACAACACAGAGGTTCAGATTGATTTTTTTCTGATTTCTTTGCTGTTATGTAATATTGAACTCAATGTAAAGCACAACTAATGCAACAGGTAATAATACAACAATATAAAAGTCCTGAAAAGTCATTGCTTGTCCACACACATCCATATCCACAACCGTGGATGTCTTTATTTAGAAGCTCAATTTCCTCAAAAATAAATTTATAAGCATAGAGGATGCTGGTGCTGTAATTAAAAAAAACAGCATTATAAAACTAAACAGCAGTTCTTACAGTCCAGTGTCCAGCACACAGGTTCTGAACAGCTCCCGCTGAGGCTTCCAGCACAATGGCGTTCTTGCTTTCCTTTAGCAGAGAGCTGTACATGCAGACAACCTCTGGCTGGTACAGCAGCTCATAGCCTGCAGGAAAGATGGACATAGGAAAGAGGAAGGCAGAAGGAGAATGAGCAGTGTAGGACAGAAGGAGCCAAGGGAGTGATCGACAGGAAATAGGAGACACAGAAACGCATCTTTTCCCTGAAATAAACTGAAAAGACATTAGCGAAAGTCCTCGCTTACCTTTAGCCGGTGTGGTCCTCTTTGGGATGTCCATTAAATCGGCAGATCCATCATCATCTCTCCTTCCTGGAAGTGAAAACAGTTTAACTACGATAAACTCTTCAGGTAACAGCTTTACATTTATTCTAGCTTGGCACGCACGCACGCACGCACGCACGCACGCACGCACGCACGCGCGCGCGCGCACACACACACACACACACACACACACACACACACACACACACACACACACACACACACACACACACACACACACACACACAGTGACAACTATATGTGCACGCCAGTACTACTGCTTCCTACTGTTATCAGTCTGTTTCCACAAAGACAAGAGCAAGAAGCAAAAGCACAGCGTTGTCAAACACACATAAAGGAGGTTTACCTATTGAAAACCACTCATCTGCAGCCGAACCAGGCAGAGGAGGCAAAAAAAAAGAGAGGAAGAAAGGATGAGAAGGGAAAAAAGATCATCAGAACAGGAGGAAAAGTGCGTTTAAGTTAAAGGAAAGCAGCCATAACTGAGCCGTAGCCCATATCCCAGCAGCACCACACAGAACCAGATATGAAAGCCTAAATAAAGCATGTGGAAGTAAACATCAACTCAGTTCACATCGTCACTGCTCTGTCCTCTTTTACGTTTAAGAAAATTAAAGATGTTTGACCAATGCATGTAAAACTTAGACTGAGAGGTCGCCAATGAGGTTTTTTTATGCTTCAGTCATCAACTTCCCCATTATCACCATGAAGACACTTCCGAAATGCTTGTGTTATGTGTTTGTGTTTGTAACTAGCTGTGGGCTGTACATATAATAAATATCAGTAGATTTTGGCTAAATGATAATATACATGAACATACTTTTTTTTGGAATTAATAAAAGACAGTGAAACATTTTTGACTGCTGTGCAGCAAAGCTCTCACATCCGCTCACATTTGCACAGTAATTCTGACTGTCTGATATTTTGCCTCAAGGGTTTTCAGCGGCTGTATAAAGTAGTGATGCATCTGTTGTGAATAAACTGACTCCAAAAGACGAACTTTTGTAGGGAACGAGAAGAGTCGATTCCTATTTGATTTAAAGTGATATGTTAATTAAAAACTACAACAACATTACAATTTTTCTCTGTTATATATGTGTGTTGTGATTCTGTGTTCAGATGTTCATTTTAAAGTTTGATTAAAAATTTATAACAGTTTTCTCTGGGAAAAATTTTTTAAAAATAAGTAAACAGTGCTATCTAAAAAAAACTCGCCTCCTCATAGTTGCGGTAACGTGAATGTTAATAAAACCATCAGCTTATGTTTCTCTTATGACAAATGTCTCTTCTCTAAAAAGAAAGAAAAATGAAGAGCAGGAGGGAAAGAAAGTTTAAGAAAAATCTTTAACATTACTGGTAATTTCCTTCAAAGCAAACGGTCAAACTTTCCTTTATTTAGCTTCTTAAAATGTGGGAATCCTGAGACTTTGTGGTTCGCTGAACACCAAACTTGCATCTACAGCTAGTAGTGGTGCATTTACTTCAGTCCAGCTAAAACGAGAAGCTTTAAGAGGACAGACGGCTGTCGCTGTAGAATGTCTTCATAGAGACGCCTTCAACACAACACTGCTGTCTGTGGTTCAGAAAGCAACAGAATCAATACTCTGAGCGAAACACAAACAGCAGCAAAGGGATGAGCTTACTCTGAGGGAGATTTTTTACATTCCTGTGGCAGCAAGTGGTCTTTGTTCGTGCATGTGTGCGTGTTTTGGTATCAGTCTAGTGAGGATGCGCTGCCAACAGTGACATCACTCCAAGAACTCCTGAAACCAACCAAACAAATACGGCACACGTCTCTCTCTCTCTCTCTCTCTCTCTCTCTCTCTCTCCACTTCCGTGACACAGACCTTTGCTCCTGCGGGAGCTGAAGCGGCGGCCCTTGTTGCTCAAAGCGGCAGAGCCCTGATTCATCTCCTGGTAACGCTCAAAACCGGGGATTTCGTTGTGCACATGAAAGGACAAGTTTCTCAGCAAACAAACGCTGTTCTCCATCAACTGCAGACAAGGAAGAAAACAAATATGTTCCCATGCAAATTCACAACCCCGAAAGTTTTTACTTCTCTTACTACTTATGTTTAACTACAGTAACATTCAGGTCGACTACATCTAAAAGCTTCTAAGTCAGTCAGTGAAACCTACACATACCTTATTGTCCACCTCTTTACAGTCAATCAGAGACTGGACAATGTACATGAGGGAATCAACCAATCCTGTGCACTCCCTCAGCTTCCTCCTCGCCTCTATTCGCTCTGAACTCACATTTCTTTAAAAAGAAAGGGGGGGGAAAAAGGAAATTAGTGTCGCGAACAAGGCAGTTTTGGTGACTACAAAAGAATTCCAGCACATAATTGTTCAGCACACCCCCAAGAGTTGTTGAATGAAGCTCCTGTTAAATTACGTTTACAAAGAGATCTCAGTTCGACAAGATCGAATTACATCTCATTCTTGCTCAAATCCAGCAGAACTGGATGGAAAACTATGAACATGTTAACTGAGTAAAGTAAAGGAAGTTTCATGAGGGAGAAACTCGGTGGCACGGCCTTTTGTTCTGGCCTGACAGACGAGGCCTCTGAAACAATACCAGGACACATTCCCCTCCACAGCTGGGGGTGCTGATTTCACTTCTCGGCACGGTTCACCAAGTCCATTAACATTACATGCTACAATAAGTAAACAAAAAGCAACTAAATTAAATAACTGCAAGGATGAGAAAGCCTCTGATTGTTGAAGATTTACAAGAACTTTGCCAGCAAGACTGAAGCAAAATGTCAAGTCGGTTACTTAAATACATACATGCATCCATGCACACATATAAATATGTCAATATTACATCTGCTAGAGAAACACCGAACAGAGTGCTGAATTTTTTTAACGTCTTCGCCAGCTGTTAAAACTGGCAGAATGCGCAGATAAATGCATTTTTTGCTGCATCAGACAAATCCAAATAATTCTGATTTGATCAAATTCTTATTTTCTTTCTGCGAATAATGATTGACAACATAAACAAACTGGAATTAAAAGAAAATATCTGAAACTTCACTATTTTTCAGGACTTTATCCTGCTGTAACTAAATGCCAGAGTTTCTGGTCAAATTAAAATGACTTGCAGTCCCATTTGACACAACCTGACAGTTGGCAGAGGCCTCTGCTCCGTTTAATGTTTAACTCTTGAGCTGGTTGCCGTGCGACTTCCTTTTACAGCCAGTTGCACACAGATCTGTGTCACTGTCAGATGACTGCTTATGGTTTAAATGAGGCTGCAAATTACTCTCCGTTACTATTGTTACAAAAAGACAATTTGTGCTTTAATGTTTCAACTTCTCGTTAGTGTTTGGACCATTTTCATTCTGTAGATGTACTGAAAGAGCTTAATGTCTGAACTTAATGTCATGTTTTAAGAGAAAATAAACCAAAAACATTGGTCAATGTTAAAGCTTTTTTTCCTGATGCATTTCTAACCCGAAACAGATTCAGTTTCACCATCCATATCTGATTAAAGTCACCTCAAAGACAGCTACAGTCAATAATTAACATGTTAAAACATTTTATGAGGATCTATTAAAGCTACAATAAACCACGAGGCTGTCCAGGTTGCGGTCACACTGATCTATGACGACGCTGCCCAGACAGTTTCTGTAAATACCAAAACGTCTTGAATCTTCGAGATAACCAAGTTATTTACACATTCTTTGCTCAACAAGCAGATGAACAGTAATTAACCGCGTGGTTGAGGGGAATGCATAGATAACGGAGCCTCCAGCCAGAAAAAACTGTTTACACTGTACGAGTCAATGTCCCACTGTCCTCTGATTGCCCTTCGGCTCGAAACTCTGAAATTCCCTCTCACCATTTTCCCAGGGTTCATCCAAAAGCCTAAAATAAAATCTGATGACCTTTGCGTTCAATTTGTTTACGGCAAAAACAAACGTAAAAATATTTTTGTTTCCAGAAACAGTCAACAACCATGTTATGAAATCTAACGGTTCCTAAACAACAGAGGAGTTTAATATGATCGAGTCGTGCATTTCGTGATCCCTCCTTCTCCATCAGGGATCAGAAAATGTCAAATCCTCTTAACTTTTCTCTTCATTCACCCCATTGCTGTAAATCTACTAAACTGACTTCATCCTAGTTTCTTTCCTGTATTCACCAATGCTCTCGCCATCAGCAGCGTCTCCATCTGATGCAGCGTCCTTTCCTCCATACCTGAGGCAGCCTGCAGAGTTGGTGAGGGCCGTCTCCCACTCAAGATGCTTGGGTTTGCAGTTTTCCTCCCCCCCTCCTGTTCCATTGCTGTCTCGCTCCCACCCAGAACGGCGCACAATGACCTCGTCAACAAGGGCGTGCAGTGCATTGTCCACAATCTCCATTTTCACAGCGTCATGAGATGACAGGTTCCACAGTGTTGCTGCAAGAAACAGAATTTCACATTTAAAATGTGCAAAAATAATGCAATGATTTTAGAAATGTCATCACAGTCACTGCAAACATGGTTTTTAAATGTGATCCATAGAAAATGAATAAAATGGCATTATGTGTGTAGCATTTAGGAGCAGGACAGCTGGATTTCCTGGTGTATGTAGAAAAACTAACAAGACAAAGTGGATAATAATTCAAATATATTGTAAGAAACTTGGCAAACAGGGGAATAATACACGAAAAAGATAATAATAGAATTATATCTGGTTTTAATTTCTCAAAGTTGCATCAGAGTGGATATTTATCAAATGTTTTGTCTCTTATTCACTGGGAGAAAGAGGAAAAAAAACACTTCCAGTTATAAGATCTGTTTTTATGAGTTAGTGATTTACCAGTCATTTCTACCCCCACCTGTAGGCAACAACAGACAGAATGGGACCACAAACGCACGCGACAGAAGTGAGTTTTCTTACTAAGGAGGACTGGCTTCACCTTTATATAAAGGACGAGGAACTCCTCAGAGTTCATACTACTGTATATTTATTTGGTCCAGATCCTTGCCTCCCTTAGGGAGGAGTCCCAGACTGTTCCACTGGGAGGAAACTTTGGGACAGACCCTAGATCCGCTGATTACATCTCTCGGCAGGCTTGGGAATGTCTTGGAGTCCTCCTGCTCAGACTGCTGTCCCCATGACCCCCATTTCAGACAAGGGGCAGAAAATGAATGTTTGTTTTTCACATTTCTTTTTGAAGGAACCCAATTATTATTATCTAAATGATGATATTTACGTTTTATTCATCAATAATAACCTCGATTCGAATTCACAATGATAAAATACTTTACTAGTAAACCAACAATGCAACGTCCGTGTAGCAGCTATGACCATGTGCATCGCGTTTAGCATCAAAGTCCAGTCTGCTTCTTTGTTAGTTGAAGCTGTGGACACAGCAATCCTGGAAGAGCATGTTGATATTACCAGTCTGTTGACACATAATTTTCTTATTATTGATCAGCCAACTTGTTTGTGTAAAATAAATTATCCCATTGATCTACCTGGAGCCCCATTTAAAAAAATCTTGCTCAGCTAAACGGTTATATCTTCATAAAGAAGAACTTTTTTTCCCCACAAAAACATCAGAGAAAATTTCCACAGAACTGAGTTTTCTGCAGGTTCTGTATATAAACGCCACCTATATCATTAACTTGTAGAGATGCGCTTAATGAAGTGATGCTGGGTAGAGCTCAAAGTTATGAACTGTAAGGCAGACTTCTTTACAACAGATGAAGGTCGTAAAACTTTTTGAAAAAAATACAGCATTCGCCATATCAATGAGCAAACAGAAAGCAAAATACAAGTCTGCACAAAAAAGTATGAAACAATAACCCTTATCAGCACTCAATTACCATAAAGCATTCAGGGGATTACCACCCCTGGAAATATGATCCATGTCACTTTCCAAGAGGAATACCAGGCATCTGCCTGTATGTCAGCCAAGGCTGCAGATAATCAGCATTTCCACATGCAGCCCTACCTGAGCAGTCTGGAATATTCTAGGGCTGAACTGTATGCATTAAAAGACAGCTTATAAATAGAAACCCAACCAGAAATTAACATATCAGACGATAATCTTACACTGAAAACAAACCACCTGCAGGTTTAAATGCAGTAATGGTGTTTGCATCTAACCTGTGATTGTGTCTGTAAGGTCCTGATCGCTGGTCTTCCTCAGCAGCTTGACCAGGGCAGGAACTCCATCACAATTCTTGATGGCAATCTTGTTGTCTGCATCTCTGCCATAGGAAATGTTCTTTAGTGCTCCACATGCTGCATAGTGAACCTATAAACAGAGACATGATGGCAGTTTTATGAGTCATTAGTGTCACTTTAAGTAAGCGCTGGTTTCACATTCACCAGCACTCAAAGTAAAAGCCACACTCGTGTCACAGATGAAATGTACTGCAAACATTACACTGTTTTAATTTTAGCACCCTGCCAAAACCAAACTACAATTAACTGCGAATTATTTCTCATTTACTTTCATTTTCCATTAATCCTGCCAATGTCTGTAAGTTTACAAGCATCCCATTGTCCTTACTCAAGTGTCTTTTGTTTTTGATACACTTAAAACAATTGTTCACGGGATGTTTAATTTATTAAGCAAACCAACGGGACAATAAACTTCTTGTATTCTTAATTTGCATCATTTTAAGCACACATTATAGGCAAAAAGTCTTCAAAAGCTCTTTCATGCAGCGACCACGGAGTCACAGTCTGACCCATTTTCAAAGTAAGCAATTCAGAAAACACACAACAGACCTTAAACTTGTCACTGGCTGTGACAAAAAGGGGAAATTAAGATGTTCTTTGCTGCAGGAGTGAAATGCATGATGTAGTTTATGTTGCAATGCCAATGCAAACATCAGAATAGCTTTGCCACAGCTAAGCTTTAATTAAAGGAAACAAAAAAACCACAGAAGGTTTTGGGCAAAACCAAATTTAGGACAAATGTCCTTTGACCAAGAGAAGTCACTTATATAGGTCTGGGCTTATTTATTTTCCTCATTCCTCTGCAGCCAATATAGTTTTTTAGTCCCAAAACTTATTCATAAATAAATAAATAAATCATATGAAGATGTAAAAATTGATATGAAAGTAAGTTTCACTGCAATCAACTCCAACCATAAACATCTATTGCAGTACAGGGTGCATAGAGACATTCATGAAACGGACCTCTCTGTTTGGGATGTCAAGCATGGACACCAACGCTGGAATGCCTTTCAGACGACGAACATCAGCCTTCAACTGCAAATAAAAATACAAGTCAGGATTTCAGTGTGAGCTGGACTCAGGTCTCACAATTTATGACAATTTATGTGTTTAGGGAAAAATTAGTCTTTCTCAAACACAACAAATAAGAAAAAAAAAACGTTTTTTTTTTTGTTTTTTTTTTATTCAGTTAGAAAGAGAAGCTGTGCTGATCAAACCTTGCTTCACAAATTAAATGCATCAATCATCTGCTCCTTGATGTTAAAACGTTAAGCCATCCTGTTAAGCCTCTCAATCCAGCAAACCTCCTCCTTCCAGCGGTTTCCATGTCTCAGGCATTGCTAGAATAAAACCTCTGCTGCATGCTTTAATATTAGCTTTTAGCTATGAGAAATGACACATCATGCCTTACTTTGTCATTCTTGTAGGTGAGATGCTGCAGGTATGCAGCTGCGTTGCTCCTGACAGGGTCCAGCCTGTAGTTGAGCATAGCGATAACCTCCGGCAGCTCTGGCTGACGCCAGCCACCAGGACCAGGGCCATTCCTTAGAGTGCTGTCCAGTGAAGCCATGCTTCCCCTCTCACCCTGGGCCAGCGGCGCTCCGGGACTCAAAAAGTACATGTCTCCAGTACCACTTATGTCACCGTCCAAGAACCCCTCATAGCTCCTGTGGGTGGAAAAGACAACATTTGCATGAATATAAAGAGACAAACCTAACTTTGAGATGAGAGACAGTTTCCTTTGGATTATCCAAATAATGAAAAAAACAGTTCTGTGTGTTTCCCTCAAAGATACTAGTATGTATGCAAGCATGCGTGTGTATCTAAGTATGCTGAGCATGAGTTCAGCATAAAGTGCATACTTACGCAGTCCTGCGTGGGGCGCCGTGAGGGAATGCATGGTGGTTGCGAGGCACAGTGCTGTAGTGCACTGGGGGTCCCATGCCATAGTCAGTGTCATCATAACCCATGCTGCGCTGATCATCCTCTAAACCATACGGTTCTGGGACAAACCTGGGAATGGAGGATAGCTCCAGGGCACTTCCCATACGGGGAACCTACACAGAGAGGGAAACTATTATGAAACACTTAAAAAGAAAAGAAAAGATCCAAGCTAACGACTCGGCGTCGCAGGTGAAACTTCAAACTTCAGCCAAGATAATCATACCTGTGGTTGAGCAGCATAGGGGTCCAACTGGTTCCTGCTGGGGGCTCGGTAGCCTGGGTCCAGAGTTCTGTACCCATCTGGATGGACTGGTCTGATAAGAGGAGACAGAGGGAGGATATGGAGCAAAAAGATGAAGCCTATAAAATCAAAATGTTGCTCTCTGATGTCTGAGTGTCTAAATTCCAAAAGGTTTTTTCTGAATTCCATAAAAATTTCAGCAAACGTGTTACCTGTAGCGATCATCCATACGAGCTCCCCTGTTAAGGCTCGTGTAGGTTTCAGATGGAGGACCGGGTCGATACTCGTAGCCCCCGGGAGGTCCGTAGTGGTAGTTGCGTGGGACAGTATGAGTGGGGTAGTCCATGGGAACGGCACCTGCAGGGACCGGTCTGTAGACGCGGTCTCTGGGTGGAGTGTAACCCTCCATACCGGTCACAGAACCACCATCTACGGACAATGCGTCTGAGACAGAAGGGATAACGGTGCGGGTGGTGGTCGTCTTCACCACTTTCTTTACCTTTTTAAGTGAAAAAAGACAACAACAAAAAAATCTGTAAGTTTGGAGCAATTCCAGGTATGAACATTTTTATCAAAAACTAAACCAATAATGAGAAAAATATTCGTCTTTCAAGCGTGCCGTAAACTGTCGACTTTGCAACAAGTTGTTATGAAGCTCATCCTTACTGTGGTTTCTGTTCGCCGCGTAGTTCCATCGTCACTGGTCTCCACAGACACCACAGGGGGGGACTCCTGAGGTTCCTCCTCTACCGTGTACGACTCCTGCACCACCTGACCCGGATCCATCCTGAACTGCATGCATCGGTGAAGGATAAAAGTAGAAAGTCAAATGCAGCTCTGGTGGCACCTCTACAACTAAAGACTGACACGTCACAGGAAGTACAAAGCCAAATAAACTAATTAGCTGAACTTAAACAAGCGACAACTTTTCTTGCCGCAGATATTCTAGATAACACACATCTGAAGCATGCTTACGTGATGTGTCCCGTTGATGTAACCCTCGCTCAGTGTCAGCCTCTCTATGTCTGCTTCACAAGGAATGCGACCGTTCTATCAAGACACAAACGCAACATGAGGAAATCTGCCAAGCTGAGAAAATGCTTTCAGTAAGATGAAAGTTTTTTAATTATCCAGAACATACCAAATAAAGCAGCAACAAAATAATAAATAAATCCAAAATGAAAGCAGGAACCATAATTTCCTTATCAGTTTAACATTACCTACAGTGACAACCACATCACTCAGGACACTTTAAAAGAGCTTTGCTCTCGTTACGTCTTAAAATGTGGAAATGTAATTAATTACTGCCTGAGCAGAAAAACAAACAAATGTTTGTGGGGGTTTTTTTTAACCAGACTAAGCAAAACACAAACATTTTAGACTTGTAGACCAGCGCTACCAAAACGAGAGACAGGGCATAAAACCATCCAACAAACTTTTAAATGAACTGTTATGGTGCAATGAACGGATGAAATGATTAATGGAGGTTAAGTCACTTGTGAAGTAATGAAGAACCACAAAAGAGACAAAAGCAAAAGCAAAAGAAAATTCTCCAACTCATATGTCGAAACAGTCTGCCCCCCCCCCTCGAAGGAGTGGTGATGGGTGTGGTGCGCTTGTATTTCCAGCCATAGAGGGAGCTCTATCCCAGCAGCTTTATCTTCACTAGTCACAGTCAATGGGGGGGACAATTGCTGAGCACTGATTCATAAATGAGACACAGATGTCTCCGTCTGACAAAAGCTGCATTCTTAATTTTAAAGACAAAAATAACCTGCTGAAAGCTGTAAGTCATACTGGTGGCGGCGGGGGGTGTTAGAAATACGGTAAATAGGCATAGCTTCTGCAAATCAGCTAATTCTCTCATTCAGATTTTGGCACGAAGAGACAGAAGCACAAAAAGTGATGGGCAGATACGAGCATGTGAAAACCTGTCAGACAGATCGTGTTTTGCTGCTTGGAAAAGAGGCACAGGCATGCTAAAGCCTTTGGGCTATGTAAACACACACAACAGTGATAGGGGCCAACACAAGTAACATTTCAAACCTGCTTTCAATGTAACACACATACAAAAGTCTTCTTTATCAGATGCTAGATCATTCTGTGGGTGGGACATCTCCCCAGAAAGGTATGCCTAAATTCAAGAGCAACAAGGATATAAGCGAACGGATAAGTCCGTTGTTGTTGTTGTTTTTTTTTGTTTCGACATTATAAAGGCTCCTTAGGGGCCTACAGGTGTGCATATTTACACTGAGAAGTCCAGCTACTAATAAGAAAGCGAAAGAATGAATGAGCGTGGGTGTGTGTCTGCCAATCTGTCTGTGAGGTTAACTCAGGAGTATGAAGTCAGTTTCTGCAGTAAGTAACTGACTCATCCACAAAAAAAGAGTGTGTGTAAGAAAAAGGGTGACACATACTGTGCTGTGAAAACAACTTGTACATCGAGAGCTTTACCCAGCTGATTACAGATCTGACTGGTGCCTTGCTTCAGCTGTCCCACTGAAAGACATCCCTCTTGTACCAAACATAAATCCAGCTAATTCTAAACTAGTTGATTGCCTTACCGGGATAACAAGAGTAAACGTGTAATAAAAGAAGTCAAGACAACAAAGCAAATATCAAGCAAGCCAAAGATCTGCATGCAAGCACGCATGGACAAGTCAAGACAAGACTGACGGGCTTTACTGTGTTTTAAGCATGAATGATGGAGAGATATGAACATGGGAAGAAGTTTGTTTTGGATAAGATATGGATGGTTACTGAGGTGAAGCATGAGTAGAAGTTGGAAAGTTGGACAAATGCATGATCAAAAGCTGGAAACAGAGAGGGTGTAAATTACCTCCTCGGGTTATTTTACTCAACTTTGAAAAGGTCCAAAGTTCAAGCTGAATTTAAGCGCATATTAAGACTCCAGTGTGACTAAACCCACCAGAGGAGGTATGTTTTACCCCTCGTATGGTTTGCTGCCATCCAGTCATGCCACAGATGGGACGAGGATTGACCACGGAGAGGACTTTGGATGAAGTCACTCGGATTGAAGGGAAATCCGAGGGGCATACAGATGGAAAATGTGCATGAGGATATAGGGGTGGTAGGAGCACGGATAGCTGGGTGTTACCTGCATGTTGGGGAGGGGGCGGGGCAAGGTGCCGGCACACGACCTCCGCTCCTCCTCCAGAGCTCGGCTCAGCATCTCAAATTGCCTCTCCTGCTCCCGCACCGAGGCCAGCAGGGAGGCCGTACTTGCACACTGTTCCATTCACACGCTGAGAGCAGAGCAAAGGACAGGATAGGGTCATCACCAGAGAGCAAGAAGGTTTACCAACACCGGGATTTATCAAAGAACAGCGTCACCCAAGTACATAGATGGATATAAAACAGACCTCTGACAGAAGGGCTAATAAAGTTGATTTAAGAGGTGACAAAGCAGCTAGATTTGACATGAGGGAAAATAAGACAAGAGAAATATAAAAGAAGAATATAAAAACTCTGATAATAGACCAGATAAGAGAAGAAGAAGATGAGCAACCAGAATGGTAGATAGAAAATGTATCCAGAAAATGATTATTCATTCTTAGACCACCTTGAATTTTAAAAAGAGCAAAGCCGTCACAGAAACATGCTTCTGTCACTTTTCAGTGCCTTTTCATCACCTACTGCCAAGCAGGATTAAAAATAGTAAGTGAGATACATGATAACAGCGTGTTTTCAACAGCCGCATGTGGTGCTTGTTAGCACTTTGTTGCAAAATAGAAAGTGAAAAGTGAAGAGGGAGAGAAGTGTGAGAGCTATAAGGGGGATTATGAGTTATATCAACTTTAAAAGTCGCGGTAAGTGCACCAGAGAAAGAAGGGGATTGTGTTATGGTTGTGTAGGTTTATTAAACACTAAATATCCTACAAATGCATTGTATCGTATAGAATATGGACTTTATTAATAACACAATTATACATTCAGGAAAATCTTTAGTGCAGAACTACTCAATTGGTCTGAAGAGGGCTTGCAGGCTTTCAATGTATCCCAGCACCAACACACTTTACTCAAATTAATGAGTCATTGCACCGAACTGCAAAGGCTGTTGGATCCATTTCATTTGAGTCAGGTGCGTTTGGGCAGGATACAATGCCACTGAGTATCCCTGCGTGAGCACATGGTGGACATGGATAATGGCATGTTACTGGAGTTAGACAAAGGCTGGAAAAACTAAATATCAGCATTATTGTCCCAAAATTAACACTGACAGAATGATGTAACTTAGTTTGCCCATGATGTGACCTCTTGTGTTTCACTCAGAGCACCGTCCTCCACAAAACAAAACATGCTTTATATTTAAGAACAATAACTCTCGAATTGTGCGAGCAGTAACAACACTGGATAGCTGCATCTATCTCATATTTTCTTATTCTAACTTTTTTATACTCTGTTATTTACAGTAGGGAATTTCCTTTTCTGTTTTTAACCCATTATTCCAGTTGAGGATTAATGGGGACCAATAGTGGTCGACTTTTGTGGCCGGGTTAAACCCAGTTCTCCAACAACTTGGCCACCACTCCTCCAACCCTCCAGTCATACAGAGAAACTTTTAAAGCACTTAAGAAGCTGTAAAGTTTTTTTTTTTTTTCCTGTTTACAATCAGTCTGGACTTATGGAAGGAAATGCAACCATATGCCACAGATGGTCTAAACCTAAATTACAGAGGAATGACAAAACTTGAATGCCACTCCAGCCCAAATTAAGACCATGGCAAAGTCGTTCTTCTCAGACTTTCCCCCTCAGCAGGGAGGCTGCTGAGGGAGGATGAGGAATCTGGGGAAGATTACTTCAGCAGTGTCTGTCTCATAACCAGATGACATGAGCATGGCTCATCTCCAAACCAGAGGGAAAAAAATCATTTTCAACTTCAAAGTTTACCGACTCGCATTCATCAAATCTGCTAATCGGCCACACACACACACACACACAACACTGACTAAATGAACAAAAGCTTCTGTGTGAGTGTCCCATGTCTGAACAAGGACGCAGGCCAGTGTGAGTGTGTGTGTTCACATCTGTGAGAGCAAGAGACATTTGGGTCAGAGACTAAATAAAGTGGCAAGAGTGTATGGCTGACACGGCGTTTATCCTTGAGTACTCAAACAGAGCTGTGGCCACTTTTAGAGAAGTTGAAGCTGACTAATGTCTTTCCATTTTCATGGAAAAAAGAATAAAAAGACTATTTGTGGTGAAAGAAGAACAACAAGCTGCACAACAACACACACACACACACACACACACACACACACACACACACGTACCACCATTGTCATACATTCCACAGTGAGATTTTGCATGTCATATCCTGTCTCAGCTGTTGGAAACTGTCCTAATAAGGCAGCCCTTCACTTTTCCCAGTGTGCTGCCATAATTTTTCTCTCACACAGTTTTCTCCAAGGCAAACGTCCAATCCTGGAGAGCAGGCATTACAGGTATGTCTTAATGTCTTAATCACTTTTTTTGTTTTTAAAAGTATAATTATGATTTTAAAAAGGTCTACAGAGCCTGAGAAAAATGTATATTATGTAAAAGGTGCATTACACACACAACATTAATATAAAAAAAAAAGCCTAATATGGCAGCACAACAACAAAAAACATTTTGTGAGAGCCGTCTGTATCAATGGCCACTTTTTACATTACAGATCAGGAAGAATATTTAAGAAATTAAGAACTGACACTTCATATTAAACAACTCAACATATCACAGCATATACACTTCTTTATGAATACTTGCAACATCATAGTTACTTGAATTTAGGGCTGGGCGATACGACCAAAATCTTTTATCCCAATATAGCTCGTTTTGTATCCCCATGACATAACGATATAACATTGTTCGTGTAATTTTTTGTCAATCATCAGCTATTTGTCAGATGTTCTTGGCAACGGCAGTATTTTCTCCTTCCATCTGCGGGAACTATGGCCGTGTGACGTTTCACTGGTAAATGCCTGTTGCAGCGTTTTCGTCTAGCGTTTATCATGAGCGTTTTCGCCATCACTTGATGCTGCTTTTGCTCGTTGAATCTCTGTTTGTCCTGATTTTTGCGCTGGTGCTGCTGAGGGAGGATGAGGAATCTGGGGAAGATTACTTCAGCAGTGTCTGTCTCATAACCAGATGACATGAGCATGGCTCATCTCCAAACCAGAGGGAAAAAAATCATTTTCAACTTCAAAGTTTACCGACTCGCATTCATCAAATCTGCTAATCGGCCACACACACACACACACACACAACACTGACTAAATGAACAAAAGCTTCTGTGTGAGTGTCCCATGTCTGAACAAGGACGCAGGCCAGTGTGAGTGTGTGTGTTCACATCTGTGAGAGCAAGAGACATTTGGGTCAGAGACTAAATAAAGTGGCAAGAGCTGTGTCAGAGTCTGTTGTCGGTTCCAAGTTGGTATTTTTATATTAAAACTTAATCCAAGCGACAGAAATTTCCCTTCTTTTAGGAACAAGCTCATTGGTTTGGGTTAGCTGGTCATGTTTTCGTGAATTATCCTGCTATGAAATGCATCTGCTACCGTCTTCCTCCATGTTTGTTTATATATTGCAGTGTGCCATAAAATGTATCTTGATATTTCTGTCATCCAAAAGATATAATATATGTTGTGATAATCGCCCAGCCCTACTTGAATTCATAACTTATTGCAATACTGGGTTTAAAGATCCCTCAATATCATCATTTTCCTTAAAGGATCATTTCTGAACCACTGCGGCAGAACTGCGCAACACACACATGGAATGAAAACAAAGTTGCACAACGTGTGTGTGTGTGTGATTTCTACTTGCATTGCTGCGTTATCATTCAGTGTGAGTTGCAGAACAGGTGCTAATGTTTGAAGGGAATAGCTCTTCCTCTGGCAAACAGATTAATGAGTGCCGTGAAATGAGGAAATACACTCAATAAGTTTCTCCACCTGCAGGATCAACACCCGACTTTGTACAACAGAGTAAAGGCAAACGTGCAGTCACTGGGTTAAATTAGGTTTGT